>NW_026016428.1:0-120633 GCF_020379485.1 Brassica napus
TGTCTTAAAGGACTCCAGCCATTATCTGAGAGTGAGTTGAGCTCTCTTCACTCTGAATCTTCTTGATCTTCTTCTCCTTCATATGTATCCTCTTTTTTCAATGAACTTCACATCTCTAGATACAAGCACCCTTCTAGCTTCTGGATCATAACACTTATATCCTTTTTGAGTTGTTGAGTAGCCAATGAACATTGCCTTTCTGCTTCTTGCTTCTAGCTTGTTCCTCAACTCTCCTGGTACTAGAACATAGCATAAGCATCCAAACACTCTCATGTATTCCAAGGATGGCTTGCGCTTGTTCAGAACTTCAAATGGTGCTTGATCCTTCAACACCTTTGTAGGCATCCTGTTGATTAGGTAGCACGCAGTGGATACAGCATCACTCCAGAATCTCTTAGGTACATTAGCTTGGAACATCAGTGACCGAGCCACTTCCATCAAGTGCCTGTTCTTCCTCTCAGCTACACCATTCTGTTGTGGTGTGTAGGGACAGCTTGTTTGATGAAGGATTCCATGGTGATCTAGATGACTCTTGAACGCATAGCTTGTGTACTCTCCTCCATTATCTGATCTCAAAATATTAATCCTAGCATGATAATGGTTAGTCACATAAGCTTGAAAGTTCTTGAATGCATCTATCACCCTATCTTTTGATGGAATGAGTGTTAACCAGGTGTATTTAGATTTTTCATCAATGAATGTGACAAAGTACTTATGATTATCTCTAGAAAAACTAGGTGCAGTCCACACATCAGTATGAATCAAATCAAAGCAATTTTCATAAACAGTAGATGTTCTTGGAAACACATTCTTACAATGCTTGCCTAAAATGCAAGCCTCACACTTATTATTTTCAAAAACCACACCTGGTAACATCAAGTTTAAAGCCCTCTCATGGGGATGACCTAATCTAGCATGCCACAATGCATTTTTATTCAAACTAGAAGCAGAAGTAAATGAGCAGTTATAATTGGAAACATGATCAAGCTTCTCAAGCATGTATAAGTCTCCCTTTGTAACTCCTTTTCCAATCAATTGGCTGCTCTCAATATCCTGAAACTTCACATCATTAGGACTGAATATAACATTGCAATTCAAATCAGTAGTGCATTTCTTAACTGAAAGTAGGTTTGATGTGAATTCCGGAATGTAAAATGCTCTAGTGTTCTTATCAAATAGCTTTAAGTTTCCTATTCCCTTAATAGGTATCTTATCCCCATTTGCAATCATCACACATCCATTAGTAGGTTCTATATCCTTAATCAGGTTGGTGTCACTAATCATATGATGAGATGCACCTGAATCTATAATCAATGGTTTGGATGTATTGCTAGCACTATGGCAGATGCTAATTTGTGATCTATATGCATTCATCCTAGCATTTCTATCAATGCAATGCTCAATTCCAGTCTTACTATCAATCCTAGCAATCTCAGCCACATTAGGAGTCATTTCTATAGTTCTAGCAATCATAGAAGCACCAAATGAATACCCATGAATGTTACCATTATCCTTGAGCATTTTGATGAGTGCATCCATCTCGGATCTCCTGATGAAGTCTTGATCATTGCCTCGGGGGTTGATAGCTCCAGTATAGGTCACCAAAGCCTTTCCATCTCCTTCACGGTTCTCCACTTCAGCTCCTCGGTTAGATGGCCCTGCTCTGCTTGATCCTTCAGTCATGTGAGCTTTTGCCTCTCTCTCCTTCATGAACTTAGCCGGCTTTAAGTGGGGATGGAGTATCCAGCACTGACTCTTCTTGTGCCCATGCTTCTTGCAATGATCACAATTCCCATTGAACTTCCTATCCTCATACTTGTTGTAACCAGCTTTGTTAGCTTGTGGAGGCTCTTCCCGGTCAGGTTGCACAGCATTTGCAAGAGATAAGTCTCCCTTGCCTCCAAACAAACCCATTGAGCCCTGCTCCTTCTGTATCTTAGCACACACCTCTTCAAGGTCAGGCAGCTTCTCGGACCATAGCATGTGCTGGATGAGACCACTGTAACTTGCATTCAACGTGAGCAGCAACCCAAAGACCTTGTCCTGCTCACGTCTCTCATTTAGAAGCTCTGGATCAACCGTGCTTGGCCTCAACATCTCCAACTCAGACCAAAGAGACCTGAACCTCCCCAAGTGCTTACTGAACTCCATGTCATCTTGGGTTAACCCATTGATTGCCTTCTTGACTTCAAACACTCGGTTCAGGTTAGAAGTGTTTCCATACACTTTCTGTAGAGTATCCCACACCTCCTTGGCTGTCTCACAGTAGCTATAAGCATCTAGTATAGCCGGCTCCAAAGAGGCATGAAGGACTGACATCACCATCATGTCTTCTTGTTGCCACTTCTCTACTGAGTAATCGCCATTGGAGCCTCACCAGATGTGATATGCTTCCACAAACCCTTGCTTCCCACAGCAGTCTTCACCATCCTAGTGTTGAACTGAAGAGAAGATGGAGCTTGTACAATAATAGGGCAAGCTCTAGAAGATGTCCAGAAGAGTTCAATCAAGCTTCAGAAGTGTTCTGAAGTAGTTATCTTGTGAAGTTAAGTCTAGGAAAGACTTAGACTGATCATGTGAAGGCTTTGGAGGAGTTAGAGAGAAGATGGAAGTGTGGTGCAAAGATAGGGCGTTAAGTACGGCCTTGTACGGTCTAGGGTGAATCATGAAGATGTTTGGGGTCAGTCAAGAAGGGAGATAAGGCAATGTGCATAGATAGGGCGAGTGGTACGGACAGGAGGTCCGTACCATCAACCGTACGGCCACTCCTCTTTCCCAAGTCATCCGGTTCAGCATTGTGTGAAGGTGTGCAAAGTGTGGGCGCAGCTTAGGGCAACTCATGTGACCGTTGGAGTGTCTTGGAGGCAAAGGAAGATTCAAATGGATAAGGTGAGCTGTTGGTATGAGCTGGAAAGGTAAAGTTGCTTTACCTTTACAGCCTTGACTCATCTTATCCATCCAATTCAAATGAAGCAATCTGAGCCCTTTACTTTGTCCCAAGTCGCCAGCTAGCATCAGAATATCAAAGACCAGCTTCCTCTCATCCTAGCCATCCATTCTATCTTTTAATTACAGCCTTAGGATTTAGGTTTGTGATCTGAGTTGTGTAAAGGCATATATAAGCCTCTTATGATCATTTTGTAACCTTTAAGTGAGTAAGGGGGGAAACCCTTCTCCTTCATGTTCTATGAAAGTCTGTTCTTGATACTAAGTCTCTAATCTATTCTCTAAGTCTCTCAGTCTCTTTAATCTCGTTACCTAGTCTCTTTCATACTCTAAATCTCTCCCCATACTCATAAGTCTCAAATCTGTTCACATAAACTCTCCTAAACACTTTCTCACACACACCTTGAGTAAATCCTTATAAAATCTCATGGTATCAGAGCCAGGTTCATCAGAACCTGGTATCTAACTTCCGCAAAGCTCAAGCCCACTTCCATGGCTGTTTGAAGCAAAGAAGAAGCTCTTTGGTCCAGCCAACGTTTGTTCATCTTCAGGAGGAAGATAAACACATCCGAGGTGCCTTAGAAGCTGTATGTGCTCTATTCTGACTTATCAAGCTTGACCTGATGAAAGGAGACCCTGAAGAACAAAGCCTTGAAGCGGTTTGACAACACTCTTCAAGAGCTAGATTCGTGAGTCTTAGTGGTGGTTCAAGAAGAAAGGTGACAGCTTTCTACTTGGTACTGGTTTTGGCGACTTGAAAGGGAGGAAAGGAGGTGTCTCAGCCATGGTGGGTTCAAGAGGATGGTTCATGGAAGAAGAAGGGGTGTGATACGACACCAGGAGCTCAACATCTGGCCATGAACCATGGAGATTCAAGGAACTAGCAAAAGTTCCTTGGCTGTAAGCTGGATCTCTTTCCCTCTCTATTAAAAGCTTGAGTATAGAAATGTTGAGGTGGTGTGGTGATTGATGTGCTGTGTATATCCCAGGATGCTTTAAAGGCTGGTTTAGTGCTTTGAAGAATAAAATGATTGCTCTAGTTCGGTCATGAGTTTGCTAAGACACTAAAACTTATTGTTTGAATCCTGTGCTCATGAACTGAAATTGATTGAATTAATGCTGAGAACTGTGTAATCCCGGATCTAATGATGCTTATCAGGAAGTTAGTAGACGTCTAAACCTGCTTGTGTTTCATGAAATGAATCCGCTGGCTGTCTTACATTGAAGCATTAGATTCATGTCTAAGTGCTGAGTAAAGAAGCTCTTAAGAGTGCCTAAGTAACTTGTCTTGAATCTGTTAGGATCTTGCTTGTACTTAGAGAGTTAGCTTGCAAAGAATAGAACTTGATAATGCCTTGTGTCTATCTGTTGCATTGCTTGTGACAGTAGGAATCAAACTTGATAATATATTAATCAAGATTTGACATCAATACTATTGAAAATGGTTAAATGCTTAATGACAGTTCTAAATAAACTTGTCTTGTTAGGATGATAGATTATATTATCTAATCATGCTTGCTTTCATGAGTTAAAAACTGATTAGGATTAATGCATACTGCCTTGTTGCTGCCTTGTATTATTGCATTTAGATTAAAATCTAAGTTGCATATTAAGGAGTGTTTAAAATTGCCTAAATACTTTGACTTGAATCTGATAAGGTCTTGCTTAGTATTTAGAGAATGGTTGCTTGCATAGATAAGAACTTGACATTGTCTTGATTCTATCTAATGTTATAAAGCTTGAGACATTGGTGATCAAACTTGATGAAGTCAAGGATTGATCCCAATGCAATTGTGTCTTATCTTGGCTAGAGTTTGAGTGATGTTTCAGGTTCACAAAAGGTGTTCCTAGTTCATCATCAAATCCGAGTTGAAAGAGAAAGAATGATGCCCATTGTGTGTACAATGGAGAGGTGTTACAAGAAAGGGAGAAGCACAGATGGTTGTAAAACTCACTGGTGCTCTTCTTCTTAACATTGCAAGTACCAGAAGAAGAAGCCAACCGGGTCTAGGCAGTGGCGTGCCTGTGGGAACCGAAATTCGCACTGTCGATTTACGTTTAAATTAGGAAACTAAGAAAACCCTAATTTCCCGGAGGTCCCGGATCTCTGCGAGAGCCAACGACAAGTGACCAAATATATGTGGAAATCGTGAAAAGATAACAAACGAGTTTAAAGAAAACAGTAGGACTTATTTCGAATCTGCGTAAGAGCGTTGCGATCATTACAAGAGATCATAAAAGCTTTGGCCGCAAAGGCTGTCAGCGAGTTACCTAGTTCTAGCGGCCTAAAAAATCAAACCTAGTTAAGTCGCAGCTCGATAACAAAAGACGAAAAAGATAAAGAAAAGGTTTTTGATTGATTTCGGACTGAACCTTGTTAAAGGCTGCCTACGTACCCCTTTCGAGGATCAAGTCGAACGTAGTTCAATTGATAGAGCTGGACAAGAGATCGAACCGCCTGGGCGAGTTCGTCTAGTAATCGAGTGCCAGTCATAGAAACCGAACTTGTCGAGAATAAGCCTAAAGTTTCTAAGTGCAGAGAATTCCGAATCTAAAAAGTTCTCACCCTGGCTCCTCGCCTAGGACTCCTTATATACTAGCTCCAAGGTTGGTTTACGCTTTTACTCTTCTGCCCTTAAGCCGTCATAGCATAAAAATGGAGATATTCCATTTTTCCCGATCTTCACAATTATCTTCAAAACTTCCGTATTTATCCGCGGAAACTTGACATTTATCCTTCCTTGTGGACCAAGCGTAAACCAGGCTGTGGTTTACGGGCTTTTGGTTAGGAAAATCATAGGATGGGCCTCGAGTCGTGTTTTAGGTCCCTTTGGGCCGTCTTCCGACTCGACACGTTTACTACGAGTTTTCCGCGGTTTCTAATCCGCGAAGTTTGATCGATGAATTAGAATGGCGGGAAACATGGACTGAGCTTGCTACGGTCTTCGGGAGATAGCATTCGAAGGTTTTGACGAGAATGCAAGAACTGGTGTCGTATTGACGTTCGGAAAGGTTCAATCGCTACACAGCGACCGAACTTTGGCTCGAGCCCGGTCGCTACGTAGCGACCGAGCGGGACGATCGCTCGGTCGCTACGTAGCGACCGAGCGGGACGATCGCTGGGTCGCTAAGTAGCGACCGAGCGGGACGATCGCTCGGTCGCTACGTAGCGACCGAGCTTGGCTCGGGCTCGGTCGCTACGTAGCGACCGAGCAAGACGGATGCTCGGTCGCTACGTAGCGACCGAGCGAGACGGATGCTCGGTCGCTACGTAGCGACCGAGCTGTGTGCATGCTTAGTCGCCGCGTATCGATCGAGCTTGGCTTGTCCGCGGTCTGATTTCCATACTCGAGCTTGTCCGCGGCCGATTTGGATACATGTCCGTTGCCTTCGGACAATCGGTATTTAGTGGTTCGATTGAGATTTGGACGATATTTTACTGCAAGGCTGTTCGTAAAGATATCTTTACGAAGATTACTTTTCAAAAAAACGGTTATGCTGATCTTTACGGACTTTCAGACATTGATTCCGTCATGACCGATTTTGACCCCAACAGTTAGCCCCCCCAGCTCGTTAGAATCATGAGCTTCTAGCGTGAGGTTCTAGCGAGTGGCTTTAGGCAAGTTAGGTGAGTTAGGCGGAATTAATGGTTGAAAAGGTCTGTGGTAAGTGATCTTCTCGCTCTCCTAAAAGTAGAAAACGCGATAAGATTGGGGCTGCGCCTTATGACGGCTGCCTACGTACCCTTGTTGAAGGGATCAAGCCTTTCGTAGTTCATCTTGGAGTTAAGGTTCTTATGACTAGTTTTCCAGTAGGACCTTTATGGTCTAGTTTTTATGTAGCGGTTATAAGGCGTGTTGCTGCCGATGGCATTTTGTATGGGTGTAGAGGGAAGACTACGAGTTGTCGTCTCGTAATCTAACTCTGTGTGAATTGCCATATCCATAATCTGTTTCGAGAGTTTTCCGCAGTGTGTAAACTTGCGGGATTTTCTGAAGACGTTCGAATATTGGCAAAGAGACAAATTTTGGGATCTCGTATCAGGGTGTTTGATACTATGCCTAGAGATGTTAGAGACCAGTGCGCTGGGTTTAGGGCAAGACCTAGGTTTACTCCTGGTTTTAGAGGGTGCGATGACTAATTCGACTTACGTATCCCGTTTCAGTTTCATCCTGATTCCATACCGATTTAAAGTCCGCGATAGGTTCTCGGCTTATACGACTTGTATGGTTGGAATCGAGCATCTCTCCGGAGACCGGAAGTGCTGGACCAAAATTTCGGATTTCTTTTATAGCGCTATTATCCTTGTGTCGGATGTAAGAGAGTCATCTTCTACGAGATGGCTAAGTCTGTTTAGGACGTTGAGAGTTTGTTGTGATCAGCAACAAACTTAATGGTAAAAATTACTATTTTGAGTCTTCGCGAAGAATATGTTTTGAGAAGATGTTAGTGCGTATGACTGTCTGGTCTTCCATGAAAGTGTTTTTATCGAGGAAGGAAATTTCGTCGAAGAACTAATCTTCAGGCGTCCGCGACGTCTCGCGATGCTGAAGATTTGTTATTCTTTCGTATGCCACGTTTCGTGCTTGAAATGTTCGCGGGCTTTGAAGATATTTCGCGATGTTGCGAGGGTTTAGTATTGGCCCTGTGTTTGAGAAACATTCTGGTTTGACTATGAATGTTCGCAGCCAAAAATTGTTGTTCCTGCTCGGATGCTAATAGTTTTATTTGCGATCGAGGAATTATGACTGAGATGTCGTGTAAATTTGTCCATGGGAACAAGCGTTTTCCTTCATGGTGCTTTGTCAAGAGTTGGCCTTCCGAGATGTATTTCGTGCATTTTTTAGGATGTTTCGTATAGCTCTAGAAGCTTTGTTACGAATTTTTCCTTACATGCCGCGTATTATGGTTAAAACGTTGCGGGCTTAAAGTGAATTGTGGAGCGTATTGAACTTGGTCAATTTTCGAAAAGTTTAGATTTTCCGTTAACCGTTTGGTTGTTAGGACTTAGTTTCGTTATGAAGAATTTATCATACTATTTCCGACTATGGGCTGTACGATAATTTATCATATCATATAACCGATTTTACGAAGGTCGTAAATCAGTGATATGTATACATATGTCAAAGTAGCATTGTTTCTGCGGGTTTTACGAGAAACGTTTCCGCCGTGATTTTGATCTTAGGTGAAAGTTGCTTGGAGTTACTCATGGAGTGTTACCGAAGTTTACTTCAATACGATCTAGTCGCAGAACGTTTTTCATAGGTTTTTCGAGAGGATTCTCATGACACATTAGTTTCTTGAACGAATTGGTCATCCAGAGGTGGATCTAGCTAACCATCGGGAAGAAAGTGTTCCTTTTAATGTGCATGATGCTACATCTATTCTCGACTCTTCTTCGTCGAAAATGTTTTCGATGCTTTTCCGTGACTTACTTGGTACAACGGAAACTGAAAGAAATGCTTTGGTGATTGAAGATTTCTCGTAAAATTTTTAAAACGAAACTGGCTTATTGAAGCCGGAAAAGGCTTCAATACTTTGGCTAATCGTCGAGTTTCAAGTTTTCTGTACGCATGATTGCGACAAGAAATGATGTACAGTTTTTGAGATTATGTTCATGATCGTCTGGATATGTTGCTAGCGTTTAGACGAATATTAAGATTGTTGTTTGCCTATTCTTGACGATTTGCAGAAGTTTTTTGAAGTTTGGGAGTATACGAGCATAGTATACGTACCTACTCCCCCCTTTTTTTTTTACGAAAGAAAACGGTTGAACCGATACTTTGAAGGGTTGTGTACGTTTCCTCTTCTGATGTTTGGAATGATCGATAATTCGGGACGATTTATAGACGACGCTTGGACTGTGATTTGGTTGTTTCCACGTTGACGACTTGGGATATGTCGGTTCCGAGAAAATTGCCAGAAACGAATCGGTTTTAAGACGACGTTCATGTCTCTAACGTTTTTTCTCTTTAGGAAGCGAGCTTGATTTGCGTGGCGATCGTTTCTCGACTTTCGGAGAGTTTAGATCGGTTTGCAAGATCTGGATGAACAATTATGGAACAATATATCGAGACAGGAAAAATCGCTTAAAACTTAGTTCGCTAGACTATCCGCCTAGGTTTTACGTTCCCTAAAGTTCTATGGCAGCCTCAAAGTAATTTCCTACGAAAATTCCAAGTCTGATTTCAAAAATTTCAAGTCGGAAATACCTTAGTTCTCTCGAAGATGCAGTTTTGTCCCTTCTCAGTTTTGCGTGCTCATTTCCGTTTCCTATTCTCGTGTATGTTCGCCATTTCCGATATTGGTGTTTATCCTTTGAAACTTGACATTTATCTTCCGAACTTGACTGTTATCTTCTCCTTAGATAAGACGTCGATTTTTGTAAAAAGGTTCAACGTAATCGTATAGTTAAGGCGGCTAAGGTGTTAAGTTAACCATTGCCGTTTTATACGATTAATCTGAATCCATGCGAGAAAATAGGTCTTTGCGGTTTTTTTTTTTATATCGTAAAGTCTCAATGGTAACTTCAATCGAGGCGAAACAAGAGACGTTTCGATCGAGATTCGAAAGTGAACGCAAAGATGGAGGTAGGGTGAGCATAAACAAGTCAAGGAGTTTAAGATGAGGTTTACTTTTTTTTGTCGTAAAATCTCAACGGAAACTCCGATTGAGACGAAACGAAAAGCGTTTCGATGAGAATTCAAAGGAGAACGCAAAGGAGGACCCCTTTGAGGCCTGACAGGTCGCTATAGCGAGTGAGGATGTCATCTCGGTCGCTATAGCGAGTGGAAGGGAGCCGAGACGAGTCCCACTTGTTTTCGTCGTAAAATCTCAACGGAAACTCCGATTGAGACGAAACGAAAAGCGTTTCGAAGAGGATTCAAAGGAGAACGCAAAGGAGGAACCCTTTGAGGACTTACAGGTCGCTACGTAGCGACTGACAGTCTGACAGGTCGCTACGTAGCGAATGGAAGCAAGCCGAGAAGCGTCCTACTTGTTTTCGTCGTAAAATCTCAACGGAAACTCCGATTGAGACGAAACGAAAAGCGTTTCGACGAGGATTCAAAAGAGAACCCAAAGGAGGACCTTTCTGAGGCCTTACAGGTCGCTACGTAGCGACTGACAGTCTGACAGGTCGCTACGTAGCGAGTGGAAGCAAGCCGAGAAGAGTCCTACTTGTTTTCGTCGTAAAATCTCAACGGAAACTCCGATTGAGACGAAACGAAAAGCGTTTCGACGAGGATTCAAAAGAGAACCCAAAGGAGGACCTTTGAGGCCTTACAGGTCGCTACGTAGCGACTGACAGTCTGACAGGTCGCTACGTAGCGAGTGGAAGCAAGCCGAGAAGAGTCCTACTTGTTTTCGTCGTAAAATCTCAACGGAAACTCCGATTGAGACGAAACGAAAAGCGTTTCGACGAGGATTCAAAAGAGAACCCAAAGGAGGACCTTTCTGAGGCCTTACAGGTCGCTACGTAGCGACTGACAGTCTGACAGGTCGCTACGTAGCGAGTGGAAGCAAGCCGAGAAGAGTCCTACTTGTTTTCGTCGTAAAATCTCAACGGAAACTCCGATTGAGACGAAACGAAAAGCGTTTCGACGAGGATTCAAAAGAGAACCCAAAGGAGGACCTTTCTGAGGCCTTACAGGTCGCTACGTAGCGACTGACAGTCTGACAGGTCGCTACGTAGCGAGTGGAAGCAAGCCGAGAAGAGTCCTACTTGTTTTCGTCGTAAAATCTCAACGGAAACTCCGATTGAGACGAAACGAAAAGCGTTTCGACGAGGATTCAAAAGAGAACCCAAAGGAGGACCTTTCTGAGGCCTTACAGGTCGCTATGTAGCGAGTGGAGAGTTGGCTTGAGCTCGGTCACTACGTAGCGACCGAGCAGTGTGTGTGCTCGGTCGCTACGTAGCGACCGAGCAGCGTGTGCATGCTCGGTCGCTACGTACCGACCGAGCAGTGTGCGTGCTCGGTCGCTACGTAGCGACCGAGCAGCGTGTGTGCTCGGTCGCTACGTAGCGACCGAGCAGCGTGTGTGCTCGGTCGCTACGTAGCGACCGAGCAGCGTGTGTGCTCGGTCGCTACGTAGCGACCGAGCAGCGTGTGTGCTCGGTCGCTACGTAGCGACCGAGCCGTGTGCGTGCTCGGTCGCTACGTAGCGACCAGCAGCGTGTGCGTGCTCGGTCGCTACGTAGCGACCGAGCCGTGTGCGTGCTCGGTCGCTACGTAGCGACCGAGCAGTGTGCGTGCTCGGTCGCTACGTAGCGACCGAGCTGTGTAATCGTTTTGTTGTGTTTCCTTTTTCCGATTAACGTAGGGGTTTTTCAGCGGTTTTTTTGGGAGAACAAGTTTTATCCTTCCGAAATGTTTTCAGAAAACGTGTTTTGGTAAAACCCTTACGCATCGAGATTTCTTTACGGGGTTTTGATAAGATTTATCGTTTCCCTTCTTGTTTACAGGGAGAAATCGCGAGCTTGTTTTAGTGCTCTTCCTGTGGCGGAAGGTCGCGACTAAGTTTTCGATTTTGTTGAAAACTACGGCGTTTGCGTAAGCGTTGGCCATAGGAGCAGTCAGTGCTGCGAGTTTGTCTTTCATATATCCAAACATCGTTTCGATCAAGCGTTTTGTGGCCATGAGTAAGAGTAATCCGTAACCCCCCCCCCCTTCTAGCGCCAAACTGTGGGAACCGAAATTCGCACTGTCGATTTCCGTTTAAATAAGGAAACTAGGAAAACCCTAATTTCCCAGAGGTCCCGGATCTCTGCGAGAGCCAACGACAAGTGACCAAATATATGCGGAAATCATGAAAAGATAACAAACGAGTTTAGAGAAAACAGTAGATCTTATTTCGAGTCCGCGTAAGAGCGTTGCGATCATTACAAGAGATCATAAAAGCTTTGGCCGCAAAGGCTGTCAGCGAGTTACCTAGTTCTAGCGGCCTAAAACTCAAACCTAGTTGAGTCGCAGCTCGATAACAAAAGACGAAAAAGATAAAGAAAAGGTTTTGATTGATTTCGGACTGAACCTTGTTAAAGGCTGCCTACGTACCCCTTTCGAGGATCAAGCCGAACGTAGTTCAATTGATAGAGCTGGACAAGAGATCGAACTGCCTGGGCGAGTTCGTCTAGTAATTGAGTGCCAGTCATAGAAACCGAACTTGTCGAGAATAAGCCTAAAGTTTCTAAGTGCAGAGAATTCCGAATCTAAAAAGTTCTCCCCTTGCTCCTCGCCTAGGACTCCTTATATACTAGCTCCAAGGTCGGTTTACGCTTTTACTCTTCTGCCCTTAAGCCGTCATAGCATAAAAATGGAGATATTCCATTTTTCCCGATCTTCACAATTATCTTCAAAACTTCCGTATTTATCCGCGGAAACTTGACATTTATCCTTCCTTGTGGACCAAGCGTAAACCAGGCTGTGGTTTACGGGCTTTTGGTTAGGAAAATCATAGGATGGGCCTCGAGTCGTGTTTTAGGTCCCTTTGGGCCGTCTTCCGACTCGACACGTTTACTACGAGTTTTCCGCGGTTTCTAATCCGCGAAGTTTGATCGATGAATTAGAATGGCGGGAAACATGGACTGAGCTTGCTACGGTCTTCGGGAGATAGCATTCGAAGGTTTTGACGAGAATGCAAGAACTGGTGTCGTATTGACGTTCGGAAAGGTTCAATCGCTACACAGCGACCGAACTTTGGCTCGAGCCCGGTCGCTTCGTAGCGACCGAGCGGGACGAGCGCTCGGTCGCTACGTAGCGACCGAGCTTGGCTGAGCTCGGTCGCTACGTAGCGACCGAGCGGGACGATCGCTCGGTCGCTACGTAGCGACCGAGCTTTGGCTCGAGCTCGGTCGCTACGTAGCGACCGAGCGGGACGAGCGCTCGGTCGCTACGTAGCGACCGAGCTTGGCTGAGCTCGGTCGCTACGTAGCGACCGAGCGGGACGATCGCTCGGTCGCTACGTAGCGACCGAGCTTTGGCTTGAGCTCGGTCGCTACGTAGCGACCGAGCGGGACGATCGCTCGGTCGCTACGTAGCGACCGAGCTTGGCTCGGGCTCGGTCGCTACGTAGCGACCGAGCGGGACGATCGCTCGGTCGCTACGTAGCGACCGAGCTTTGGCTCGAGCTCGGTCGCTACGTAGCGACCGAGCGGGATGATCGCTCGGTCGCTACGTAGCGACCGAGCGGGACGATCGCTCGGTCGCTACGTAGCGACCGAGCCCGAGCCAAGCTCGGTCGCTACGTAGCGACCGAGCGAGACGGATGCTCGGTCGCTACGTAGCGACCGAGCTGTGTGCATGCTTAGTCGCCGCGTATCGATCGAGCTTGGCTTGTCCGCGGTCTGATTTCCATACTAGAGCTTGTCCGCGGCCGATTTGGATACATGTCCGTTGCCTTCGGACAATCGGTATTTAGTGGTTCGATTGAGATTTGGACGATATTTTACTGCAAGGCTGTTCGTAAAGATATCTTTACGAAGATTACTTTTCGTAAAAACGGTTATGCTGATCTTTACGGACTTTCAGACATTGATTCCGTCATGACCGATTTTGACCCCAACAGTGCCTATTCAAGAGGGTGCTCAAACTAAGACAGAGCACTCTTGGCTGTGTGAAGAAGAAGGCTACTCTATCAAGGCGGCTTCTATTGTGAGGTGATTGAAGAAGTAGCTGAAGCATCCACAAGCATTCCATCATGGTGGTAACTTCAGAAGGGTGATTGCAATAAGAGAAGAAGAAGAAGTAAGGATTCAAGTGGTAACTTTGAGAACCACTCCTCATCATCTTAACCAAGGGAGTAAACCTAATCTCATCTATTTTAATATGTCTTGATAGGTTTATCTCCTGATTATACTATGTGCTTTCCCTAATTCCATTAAGAGTTTATAGCTTCTAGTAGAATGTCTAGGCTAATTGCACTGAAATTGTTTTGCTGCTGCATTGTCTTATTGATAGTAAGTAATGTCTAGAGTCCCAGAATCTCATGGTCTGTTTATTGCATTGTCTTGGATGTTGTCATAGCTTGAATCATCATGAATGTGTTGTAGAATTGAGTAGAATGTCTCTGCTGCTTGCATCATGATTGATAAGTTATTTTGCATACATAAGCATATCTCATACTGTCTAAGTTCAATCCTATTGTTATCTGATGCTATTGCCTATGTTTAATCCATCAATGAAAGTCTTGCATCAATTAGAAATTGTCTAAGTTGCTTGTATCATTGGTTTTGATTGAAACTGTTGTGCATAGCTTTAATATTAATTATGGATTAAACCTGTTGCATTCATATAGCTAATGCTTTAAGATTGTGCATTCATATACTGATGCATTTAAAAATGAAACTAAATTGCAAATGTACTGATGTAAGCTTGCATTGCATTTAGAGAAATTAAAATCTGCTGGTTAGCATCTAATGTCTTGTAGGATTTAGAAGTATGTCTAAGCTACTTGAATCATTAGCCTTAATAAATCTAGTGAGCATAAGGATGAATTGAGTCACGCTTATTGCCTTGATTGCTTAAGTGTCATCTAGTCTTGTGTTCATTTGGATTGAATCAGTTTCATTCATATAGTTAGTATGTAACCTAATGCATTCATCTATTGTTGCATTTAAAAAAAAAAACTGAATTAAACCTAAAAAGATCAGTGTATTGTTGAAAGCATACATTGTCTTTGCATATTCTTGTCTTGATTGTCTAGCTTGTTTCAAGTATCATACATTATTGTGGCATTGGTGATCAAACAGGATGGATGATCTTGGTTTGATCCCAATGGGATGATCTGATCTTGCATTGAGTTGTGGTGGTGTTAGGTACACAAGGGAAGTGATACATGTAACTCGCCATCAACCGAGAATGTAAAGACAAAGGTCTTGTGCCATTGCATATCATCACTTGGACATGTTAGTCCATAATCTACAGGAAGTGTAGTGTGATTGATTATGCAATAAGAGATGGCCATTGCATAATACCATTGGACATATCTAGTCCTTAGTCTACAGGAAGTGTAGCATGGGTCATTATGCAATGAGAGATGTGTCTTGTGAGACTCTCTATGGTGATTCAAACACCCTAATTCCTGGTTAAGGAAGAGAGAAAACTCACAAGAAGAAAGCTATCATAAAAAGATGATAGTTATTAGACCATGGAGATGCATAGGATCATCACAAGCTTAGCTCCTGCTAGTCTAGGTTCTAAGCTTGAGGGGGAGTCTTAATGCATATGATCCATGGTCAGTAACAAGTCTTTGCAAAGGCTTCTACAAGGATCATCAACCGGACCAAGTCAGTGGCGTATCTAGGCAAGAGGCTGTTCAGAGCAGCCTTGGCGAGTGAGGAAGAAGGCTCTCCATCAATGCGGCTTCAATGAGAGGTGATTGAGGAGAAGCTGATGAATCCATTCTGCCTTTCCAAGAAGTTGATGATGCCATGAAGATGGTGCATTGGCTGAGTTAGGAAACTCACAAAAACACAAGGGAAGTTCCCTTAGACTTTTAAACTCTTTCTTTAAATCTTTTTCATTCATCTTATTCATTGCTTGTGCTTGAAAAGATACTTAAAATGATCATGATTGAATTGTGAGATTGTGTGCATCAAGTGTGATGCAGGATATTCATTTTCTTGGTTTTGATAGGTACTGATGCACCTTTGGGATAATGTATCAGGTACCATTGCTTGAGCCTCACTAAAGGTGTTCCTGGTCATTTCCTAGCTTCTCTAAGATGGCTGTGAAGTCTGTTGAGAGGGGGAGATCTAAACCAGGTCTATGAAGAGGGCAAGCCGTGTGTGAAGTGTTGATCAGCCTCACTGGTGTTTTGAAGATGATCTGGTCGTGTCCTAGATTCTCTAAGATGGCTGTGAAGTCAGTTGAGAGGGGGAGACTTCAAACCGGTTCCATGAAGAGGTGAAGCTGAAGTGTGAAGTGTGCGCAAAGCTGTGAAGAGTTGCTGCACCTATTAGGCCGTGATTCAGAGCTTCTTGTGTCCAACCACACTGGTTCTAAGGCACAAGAGCTCACTGGCCAATCCCTAGGCTTTGGAGAGCTCTACTCTTTTTCCCTTGCAAGGTTTTGTCCCAATGGGTTTTCCTTGTAAGGTTTTTTAATGAGGGAGACTCTTCAGAGTTCCAAGCTTGGCTTAGGATCTCCTAAAGTCAAGCTTGAGGGGGAGTGTTGAACTGAAGAGAAGATGGAGCTTGTACAATAATAGGGCAAGCTCTAGAAGATGTCCAGAAGAGTTCAATCAAGCTTTAGAAGTGTTCTGAAGTAGTTATCTTGTGAAGTTAAGTCTAGGAAAGACTTAGACTGATCATGTGAAGGCTTTGGAGGAGTTAGAGAGAAGATGGAAGTGTGGTGCAAAGATAGGGCGTTAAGTACGGCCTTGTACGGTCTAGGGTGAATCATGAAGATGTTTGGGGTCAGTCAAGAAGGGAGATAAGGCAATGTGCATAGATAGGGCGAGTGGTACGGACAGGAGGTCCGTACCATCAACCGTACGGCCACTCCTCTTTCCCAAGTCATCCGGTTCAGCATTGTGTGAAGGTGTGCAAAGTGTGGGCGCAGCTTAGGGCAACTCATGTGACCGTTGGAGTGTCTTGGAGGCAAAGGAAGATTCAAATGGATAAGGTGAGCTGTTGGTATGAGCTGGAAAGGTAAAGGTGCTTTACCTTTACAGCCTTGAGTCATCTTATCCATCCAATTCAAATGAAGCAATCTGAGCCCTTTACTTTGTCCCAAGTCGCCAGCTAGCATCAGAATATCAAAGACCAGCTTCCTCTCATCCTAGCCATCCATTCTATCTTTTAATTACAGCCTTAGGATTTAGGTTTGTGATCTGAGTTGTGTAAAGGCATATATAAGCCTCTTATGATCATTTTGTAACCTTTAAGTGAGTAAGGGGGGAAACCCTTCTCCTTCATGTTCTATGAAAGTCTGTTCTTGATACTAAGTCTCTAATCTATTCTCTAAGTCTCTCAGTCTCTTTAATCTCGTTACCTAGTCTCTTTCATACTCTAAATCTCTCCCCATACTCATAAGTCTCAAATCTGTTCACATAAACTCTCCTAAACACTTTCTCACACACACCTTGAGTAAATCCTTATAAAATCTCACCTAGACCAGACTAGGTAGTTGGTTCCTTTGAATGTCACCGCGACCTTCATCTTCATGCCACTCTCCATCTTGAACAGCTTGACGTCTACAGCTTGAATCAACCGGTTAGATCTTGTACTGAGAACCCACGCAGCTCTCTAGAACACAGATTCACTCTTGAGTCTTCAAATGAACCTCCCACGGACCACCAAGACACACACAAAACACCTTGAGCTTTTGAACTCTCAAGAAACTCTCAAACACACTCACTTGTTCTCTTAAAGTTTCAAACTTGAATCCTTAAGAGAATCACTCACGAACTCAGATTGCAATCAACCTGGCTCTGATACCATATGACTTTTAGGAATGTAAAGGATTATCTGAGTTTAGAAAGGATTAGAGAAGGAGAATAAGAGATTAAGAGACTACTTAGAGACTAATGGAGAATCATAGTGAGATGAGTAAAGAGAAAGATTGTTTAGAACTGTCTAATCTTTCATTAAGGACATGAGTTACAATATATAGTGTGAGCATACAAGGGTTTTCGAAATCAAGAGAAGACTAAAGCATGTGAGGTCAATCAGGAGAGGATAAGCTCATTTGGACTAGCCAATTAGCTTCTCCACATGCGCGGAGCATCTAGCATCTTGGACCGAGATGCTCTTGCCTTTCCAGCTGTTCCAGCCTGTCAAGACGCGCTCTACCTTATCCCTCAACGGTCTGATGCATCAAGGTAAGTTCCTTCCCTTCACCTAAGTTACCGCAAGTAACTTCTTTACCCTTGTCAAGGTTTTACCCATCTTCATGTGTACGGTCATGTATGGACTGTACGGACTTGTACGGACCTTACCCAAACCTTCCCAAGCTTCAACTCATCTCCTTAGTCTCAACTCCTCACTTGCTCCACACATATACTCAACTCAACTCAACATGCTGGATCAGAAGAAACTGATAACTTCTATGAGAGAAGTAGCCATAGTTCCGGTTCGAGACATAGCAGTAGAAGATCTCGACATGATCATGAGGGCCGAAGGTATAGACGCAATGAGCTATCAGGATTGAAGCTTAAGATCCCTCCTTTCCATGGTAAAGCTGATCCAGATGCCTATCTTGAGTGGGAAAAGAAGATAGAACTCGTTTTCAACTGTCAGCATTACTCAGAGACTAAGAAGATTCAAGTGGCTGCTACCGAGTTCAATGATTATGCTTTGAGCTGGTGGGATCAGTTGGTTACAAACAAGAGGCGCAATGGTGAATTCCCCATTGAAACATGGGCAGAGATGAAAGCTGTGATGCGCAAGAGGTTTGTACCAAGTCATTATCACCGTGATCTTCATCAAAAGCTGAGACTGCTCACACAAGGATCAAAGTCTGTAGAGGAATACTTTCAAGAGATGGAATTGCTTATGCTGAGAGCTTGTGTATCTGAGGACAGTGAAGCTACTATGGCACGTTTTCTTGGTGGACTCAACCGTGAGATACAAGATAGAGTGGAGATGCAACACTACTTGGAGATAGAGGAGATGCTACACAAAGCTATCTTGGTGGAGCAGCAAGTTAAGAGAAGAAGTTATGCGTGTGGCAGCTATGGTTCCAGTAGATACCAGACCTCTAAAGAAGATAAACCAAGCTATCAGAAGGAGAGAAAGCCACAGACAAAAGAAGAGCCTAAGTCTGGTAGCATCTACAACAAAGATAAGGGTAAAGTGGAAACTACAAGTTCGCGTGCAAGTGATGTGAAGTGTTTTAAGTGCCAAGGGCGTGGGCACTATGCTAATGAGTGTACTAACAAGAGAGTTATGATTCTTCTGGAGAATGGAGAGTTTGAATCTGAAGATGAGAAACCAAAAACTGATCAAGAACTATCAGAAGCTGAGTATGAGGAGGAACTAGTTCAAGGTAGACTTTTGGTTGCAAGAAGGACTCTCAGTTTGCAAAACAAAACTGAGGAGCAAGAACAAAGAGAGAACTTGTTCTACACACGTTGTCTGGTGCAAGGAAAGGTCTGCAGCCTGATCATCGACGGTGGAAGCTGTGTTAATGTTGCTAGCGAGACAATGGTGAAGAAGCTTGGTTTGAAAACTCAAAAGCATTCTAAACCTTACCGGCTGCAGTGGCTTAATGAAGAAGGCGAGATGAGGGTATCTACTCAGGTTTCTATACCCTTGTCCATTGGGAGGTATGAAGATGACATTCTCTGTGATGTGATACCCATGGAAGCCAGCCACATATTACTGGGAAGGCCTTGGCAGTTTGATAGGCGTGTCATCCATGATGGCTTCACCAACAAACATTCTTTTGAGTTCAACGGCAAGCGAACTGTCTTGGTGCCTCTAACTCCTAAAGAAGTGCATGAAGATCAGCTTCAGCTTCAGAAAAAGAAAGAGATTGATCTCAAACCAGATAAGCAACACAACTTCTATGCTAAAGCTAGTGAAATCAAAAGATCTCTTTATTCTCATCAATCGGTTCTCTTATTTATTTTTAAAGAATCTCTTTTGTCTCTAACTGATTGTACACCGGTGTATCCGAGTGAGATGTCAGCTCTTTTACAGGAATACCAGGATGTATTTCCAGAAGATAATCCCATAGGTTTGCCACCTATTCGAGGGATTGAGCATCAGATTGATTTTGTACCAGGAGCTACTCTTCCCAACAGACCAGCATACAGAACTAATCCTGTGGAAACCAAGGAGCTACAAAGACAGGTTGAGGAACTGATGGAGAAAGGCCATATCCGTGAGAGTATGAGCCCATGTGCTGTGCCTGTGCTCCTTGTGCCAAGAAAGATGGGAGCTGGCGCATGTGTGTTGATTGTAGAGCAATCAACAATATAACAGTGAAGTATCGCCACCCTATTCCTAGATTAGATGATATGCTTGATGAATTGCATGGTTCTAGTGTCTTTTCTAAGATAGATTTGAAGAGTGGATATCATCAAATAAGAATGAAAGAAGGAGATGAGTGGAAAACAGCCTTTAAGACTAAGCATGGGTTGTATGAGTGGTTAGTCATGCCTTTTGGATTAACCAATGCTCCTAGCACTTTTATGAGATTGATGAACCATGTGCTTAGATCTTTCATAGGTTTGTTTGTGGTAGTATACTTTGATGATATCCTTGTTTACAGTAAGAAACTAGAAGAGCATATAGATCATCTTAAGTCTGTTCTTGAAGTGTTGAGAAAAGAAAAACTGTTTGCTAACCTTAAGAAATGCACTTTTTGTACGGATAACTTGGTCTTCCTAGGCTTTGTTGTGAGTGCAGATGGAGTAAAAGTGGATCAGGAGAAGGTGAGAGCAATTCAAGAATGGCCAATTCCTAAGACCATAAGTGAAGTGAGGAGCTTCCACGGACTTGCTGGTTTCTACAGGCGGTTTGTTAAAGACTTTAGCAATATAGCAGCTCCCTTGACTGAAGTGATAAAGAAAGAAGTCGGATTCAAGTGGGGAGAAGCACAAGAGACTGCCTTCCAATGCCTTAAAGAGAAGCTTACTCACGCCCCTCTTCTTATACTTCCTGATTTTAATAAAACCTTTGAAATTGAATGTGATGCTTCTGGTATTGGAGTGGGTGCTGTTTTGATGCAGGAAAAGAGACCCATAGCTTACTTCAGTGAGAAGCTTAGAGGCGCCACTCTCAACTATGCAACTTATGATAAGGAGCTGTATGCCTTGGTGAGAGCTTTGCAGACTTGGCAGCACTACTTGTGGCCCAAGGAGTTTGTGATACACACTGATCATGAGTCCCTCAAGTACTTGAAAGGACAAAACAAGCTCAGCAAGAGACACGCAAGATGGGTAGAATTCATAGAAACCTTTCCTTATGTCATCAAGTACAAACAAGGTAAAGAAAATATAGTTGCTGATGCACTATCTCGAAGGTATGTTCTCTTAAACACCCTTGATGCTAAGTTGTTAGGTTTTGAGCAGATTAAAGATATGTATGAATCTGATCCAGATTTTAAAGAAGCTTATAACTCTTGTGAGAAATTTGCTGCTGGACATTACTTTAGACATGATGGATTCCTCTTTTATGATAATAGACTGTGTGTGCCTAATTGCTCTTTGAGAGATTTGTTTGTTAGGGAATCTCATGGAGGAAGTCTCATGGGTCACTTTGGTATTGCAAAGACTCTTAAAACTTTGCAGGATCATTTCTTTTGGCCTCGGATGAAAAGTGATGTGGAGAAACTATGTGAGAGATGTGCAACTTGCAAGCAAGCTAAGTCTAAGGTTCAGTCTCACGGTTTGTATACTCCTCTCCCTATTCCTTATCATCCTTGGAATGACATATCTATGGATTTCATTGTTGGATTGCCTAGAACTAGGACTGGGAAGGATTCTATCTTTGTTGTTGTTGACAGGTTCTCAAAAATGGCACATTTTATAGCATGTCACAAAACTGATGATGCATTACATGTAGCTAATCTGTTCTTTAAGGAGATTGTGCGTTTACATGGCATGCCTAGGACCATAGTTTCTGATAGAGATACTAAGTTTCTTAGTTATTTTTGGAAAACTCTTTGGTCTAAGCTAGGCACTAAGTTGTTGTTCTCCACTACTTGTCATCCGCAAACTGATGGACAGACTGAAGTAGTTAATAGAACTCTAGGAACACTCTTGCGTGCATTCATTAAAAAGAATCTGAAATCTTGGGAAGACTATCTGCCACATTGTGAATTTGCATATAATCATGCTGTGCATTCTGCTTCTAAGTTTTCACCCTTTGAAATTGTTTATGGGTTCAATCCCACCTCTCCTTTGGATTTAATTCCTTTACCTGAGTGTGAAAGGGTCAGTTTGGATGGCAAAAAGAAGGCAGAGATGGTGAAACAACTCCACGAGCAAGCTAGGCTCAACATTGAAGAGAAAACTAAGCAGTATGTCAAGCATGCCAACAAAGGAAGGCGTGAGATGGTCTTTAAGGAGGGTGACAAAGTTTGGGTTCATTTGAGAAAAGAGAGGTTTCCTAATGAGAGGAAGTCAAAGCTTATGCCGAGAATTGATGGACCTTTTGAGATCACAAAGAAGATCAGCAACAATGCCTACAAGATTGATCTCCAAGGTAAGTATGATGT
Organism: Brassica napus; assembly: GCF_020379485.1. Classification (NCBI taxonomy): domain Eukaryota; kingdom Viridiplantae; phylum Streptophyta; class Magnoliopsida; order Brassicales; family Brassicaceae; genus Brassica; species Brassica napus. The sequence continues at coordinate 22,113 of NW_026016428.1, forward strand.
GAGTAATAGCTTCAATGTTACTGACTTGATCCCTTTTATTGCAGATGAACCTGATTTGAGGTCAAATCCTTTTCAAGAGGGAGGGGATGATATGATCATGGACCAGCCAGCTGATGGAGATAGAGATGGAGAGTTTAGAGATGAACCAGCTGAAGAAGATGAGGTCTTAACCATTCCTAAAGGTCCCATAACTCGAGCCAGAGCTAGGAAACTCAAAGAAGCTATTGGAGGACTAATCAGGAAGTCCTTGGAGCAAGAAGAATGTCTTGGAGGAAGCTTGATACTTCAAGATACACTTATCACCATTCAAGCCATCTTACCATCAAGCTGAGTATCATCTAGGCTAGCAAGCTATGTGTGCTCTTTTCCTATCATTGTTTTTGTCCCATTGGGTTTTGCAATGATAGGTTTTTAACGAGGCCATAGTCTTGCTATCTTATCACCTAGTTGATACTCTCGGACCAAACCACATGAAGAACCTTATGTTATCTTTTATTTCTAAGTACTTATGTCTTTTATTTTCGAAAACTCTATCTAAGTTATGTCTTTGTTTCTACATTAATTGGAGGAGCCTGTTCCTTTAATTTCGAAATGCTTGGAGCCTGTTCCAAGCCTTTCACTATATATATGTGTGTGACGGCAACCCTAGCATCTATCAAGTTTTCTTTCACTTAAACCTTTGTGTTTTCTTCTCCCTTGCTTTCACGAGTTAAGAGAGTGTCTGGTGTGTAATATCCAGTCTGTTGGTGTGTAATATCCAACGCCCAAGGGCTTTAGAAAGGTGTGTCATATCCGATCTAAGCCTAGGAGTATCAAGGAGCCTTTCCGCAGCCTCTTGTGTCACCATTCGATCCACAGCCTTGATAAACTTGAGTCTTTGATTCGTTTATGCAAGGATCTATCCAAACCATCCAGAGAAGAGTCCTAGGATCTCATTACAGAGTGATTCATCCTGGTTTGATTGGAACAACGAAGAGGCTGTCCTATTCCCAAACTGGGAAACTGGAATCACCTGATTTGAAAGTGAGATAACTCATTCATCCCAACTCCTATGAGATTAATTCAACTTCCTGGTGATTCTCCACCACTTTATGTATCCAAATCAAGCTTCTTACAAAGTGATTCATCCTGGTTTGATTGGAACGACGAAGAAGCTGTCCTATTCCCAAACTGGGAAACTGGAATCACCTGATTTGAAAGTGGGATAACTTCTTCATCCCAACTCCTATGAGATTTATTCAACTTCCTGGTGATTCTCCAACACTTTATGTATCCAAATCAAGCTTCTTACAAAGTGATTCATCCTGGTTTGATTGGAACGACGAAGAAGCTGTCCTATTCCCAAACTGGGAAACTGGAATCACCTGATTTGAAAGTGGGATAACTTCTTCATCCCAACTCCTATGAGATTTATTCAACTTCCTGGTGATTCTCCACCACTTTATGTATCCAAATCAAGCTTCTTACAAAGTGATTCATCCTGGTTTGATTGGAACGACGAAGAAGCTGTCCTATTCCCAAACAGGGAAACTGGAATCACCTGATTAGAAAGTGGGATAACTTGAGATTTATTCAACTTCCTGGTGATTCTCCAACACTTTATGTATCCAAATCAAGCTTCTTACAAAGTGATTCATCCTGGTTTGATTGGAACGACGAAGAAGCTGTCCTATTCCCAAACTGGGAAACTGGAATCACCTGATTAGAAAGTGGGATAACTTCTTCATCCCAACTCCTATGAGATTTATTCAACTTCCTGGTGATTCTCCAACACTTTATGTATCCAAATCAAGCTTCTTACAAAGTGATTCATCCTGGTTTGATTGGAACGACGAAGAAGCTGTCCTATTCCCAAACTGGGAAACTGGAATCACCTGATTAGAAAGTGGGATAACTTCTTCATCCCAACTCCTATGAGATTTATTCAACTTCCTGGTGATTCTCCACCACTTTATGTATCCAAATCAAGCTTCTTACAAAGTGATTCATCCTGGTTTGATTGGAACGACGAAGAAGCTGTCCTATTCCCAAACTGGGAAACTGGAATCACCTGATTAGAAAGTGGGATAACTTCTTCATCCCAACTCCTATGAGATTTATTCAACTTCCTGGTGATTCTCCACCACTTTATGTATCCAAATCAAGCTTCTTACAAAGTGATTCATCCTGGTTTGATTGGAACGACGAAGAAGCTGTCCTATTCCCAAACTGGGAAACTGGAATCACCTGATTAGAAAGTGGGATAACTTCTTCATCCCAACTCCTATGAGATTTATTCAACTTCCTGGTGATTCTCCACCACTTTATGTATCCAAATCAAGCTTCTTACAAAGTGATTCATCATGCTTTGATTGGAACGACGAAAGAAGCTGTCCTATTCCCAAACTGGGAAACTGGAATCACCTGATTAGAAAGTGGGATAACTTCTTCATCCCAACTCCTATGAGATTTATTCAACTTCCTGGTGATTCTCCACACTTTATGTATCCAAATCAAGCTTCTTACAAAGTGATTCATCCTGGTTTGATTGGAACGACGAAGAAGCTGTCCTATTCCCAAACTGGGAAACTGGAATCACCTGATTAGAAAGTGGGATAACTTCTTCATCCCAACTCCTATGAGATTTATTCAACTTCCTGGTGATTCTCCACCACTTTATGTATCCAAATCAAGCTTCTTACAAAGTGATTCATCCTGGTTTGATTGGAACGACGAAGAAGCTGTCCTATTCCCAAACTGGGAAACTGGAATCACCTGATTAGAAAGTGGGATAACTTCTTCATCCCAACTCCTATGAGATTTATTCAACTTCCTGGTGATTCTCCACCACTTTATGTATCCAAATCAAGCTTCTTACAAAGTGATTCATCCTGGTTTGATTGGAACGACGAAGAAGCTGTCCTATTCCCAAACTGGGAAACTGGAATCACCTGATTAGAAAGTGGGATAACTTCTTCATCCCAACTCCTATGAGATTTATTCAACTTCCTGGTGATTCTCCACCACTTTATGTATCCAAATCAAGCTTCTTACAAAGTGATTCATCCTGGTTTGATTGGAACGACGAAGAAGCTGTCCTATTCCCAAACTGGGAAACTGGAATCACCTGATTAGAAAGTGGGATAACTTCTTCATCCCAACTCCTATGAGATTTATTCAACTTCCTGGTGATTCTCCAACACTTTATGTATCCAAATCAAGCTTCTTACAAAGTGATTCATCCTGGTTTGATTGGAACGACGAAGAAGCTGTCCTATTCCCAAACTGGGAAACTGGAATCACCTGATTAGAAAGTGGGATAACTTCTTCATCCCAACTCCTATGAGATTTATTCAACTTCCTGGTGATTCTCCACCACTTTATGTATCCAAATCAAGCTTCTTACAAAGTGATTCATCCTGGTTTGATTGGAACGACGAAGAAGCTGTCCTATTCCCAAACTGGGAAACTGGAATCACCTGATTAGAAAGTGGGATAACTTCTTCATCCCAACTCCTATGAGATTTATTCAACTTCCTGGTGATTCTCCAACACTTTATGTATCCAAATCAAGCTTCTTACAAAGTGATTCATCCTGGTTTGATTGGAACGACGAAGAAGCTGTCCTATTCCCAAACTGGGAAACTGGAATCACCTGATTAGAAAGTGGGATAACTTCTTCATCCCAACTCCTATGAGATTTATTCAACTTCCTGGTGATTCTCCACCACTTTATGTATCCAAATCAAGCTTCTTACAAAGTGATTCATCCTGGTTTGATTGGAACGACGAAGAAGCTGTCCTATTCCCAAACTGGGAAACTGGAATCACCTGATTAGAAAGTGGGATAACTTCTTCATCCCAACTCCTATGAGATTTATTCAACTTCCTGGTGATTCTCCACCACTTTATGTATCCAAATCAAGCTTCTTACAAAGTGATTCATCCTGGTTTGATTGGAACGACGAAGAAGCTGTCCTATTCCCAAACTGGGAAACTGGAATCACCTGATTAGAAAGTGGGATAACTTCTTCATCCCAACTCCTATGAGATTTATTCAACTTCCTGGTGATTCTCCAACCACTTTATGTATCCAAATCAAGCTTCTTACAAAGTGATTCATCCTGGTTTGATTGGAACGACGAAGAAGCTGTCCTATTCCCAAACTGGGAAACTGGAATCACCTGATTAGAAAGTGGGATAACTTCTTCATCCCAACTCCTATGAGATTTATTCAACTTCCTGGTGATTCTCCACCACTTTATGTATCCAAATCAAGCTTCTTACAAAGTGATTCATCCTGGTTTGATTGGAACGACGAAGAAGCTGTCCTATTCCCAAACTGGGAAACTGGAATCACCTGATTAGAAAGTGGGATAACTTCTTCATCCCAACTCCTATGAGATTTATTCAACTTCCTGGTGATTCTCCACCACTTTATGTATCCAAATCAAGCTTCTTACAAAGTGATTCATCCTGGTTTGATTGGAACGACGAAGAAGCTGTCCTATTCCCAAACTGGGAAACTGGAATCACCTGATTAGAAAGTGGGATAACTTCTTCATCCCAACTCCTATGAGATTTATTCAACTTCCTGGTGATTCTCCACCACTTTATGTATCCAAATCAAGCTTCTTACAAAGTGATTCATCCTGGTTTGATTGGAACGACGAAGAAGCTGTCCTATTCCCAAACTGGGAAACTGGAATCACCTGATTAGAAAGTGGGATAACTTCTTCATCCCAACTCCTATGAGATTTATTCAACTTCCTGGTGATTCTCCACCACTTTATGTATCCAAATCAAGCTTCTTACAAAGTGATTCATCCTGGTTTGATTGGAACGACGAAGAAGCTGTCCTATTCCCAAACTGGGAAACTGGAATCACCTGATTAGAAAGTGGGATAACTTCTTCATCCCAACTCCTATGAGATTTATTCAACTTCCTGGTGATTCTCCACCACTTTATGTATCCAAATCAAGCTTCTTACAAAGTGATTCATCCTGGTTTGATTGGAACGACGAAGAAGCTGTCCTATTCCCAAACTGGGAAACTGGAATCACCTGATTAGAAAGTGGGATAACTTCTTCATCCCAACTCCTATGAGATTTATTCAACTTCCTGGTGATTCTCCACCACTTTATGTATCCAAATCAAGCTTCTTACAAAGTGATTCATCCTGGTTTGATTGGAACGACGAAGAAGCTGTCCTATTCCCAAACTGGGAAACTGGAATCACCTGATTAGAAAGTGGGATAACTTCTTCATCCCAACTCCTATGAGATTTATTCAACTTCCTGGTGATTCTCCACCACTTTATGTATCCAAATCAAGCTTCTTACAAAGTGATTCATCCTGGTTTGATTGGAACGACGAAGAAGCTGTCCTATTCCCAAACTGGGAAACTGGAATCACCTGATTAGAAAGTGGGATAACTTCTTCATCCCAACTCCTATGAGATTTATTCAACTTCCTGGTGATTCTCCACCACTTTATGTATCCAAATCAAGCTTCTTACAAAGTGATTCATCCTGGTTTGATTGGAACGACGAAGAAGCTGTCCTATTCCCAAACTGGGAAACTGGAATCACCTGATTAGAAAGTGGGATAACTTCTTCATCCCAACTCCTATGAGATTTATTCAACTTCCTGGTGATTCTCCACCATTTATGTATCCAAATCAAGCTTCTTACAAAGTGATTCATCCTGGTTTGATTGGAACGACGAAGAAGCTGTCCTATTCCCAAACTGGGAAACTGGAATCACCTGATTAGAAAGTGGGATAACTTCTTCATCCCAACTCCTATGAGATTATTCAACTTCCTGGTGATTCTCCACCACTTTATGTATCCAAATCAAGCTTCTTACAAAGTGATTCATCCTGGTTTGATTGGAACGACGAAGAAGCTGTCCTATTCCCAAACTGGGAAACTGGAATCACCTGATTAGAAAGTGGGATAACTTCTTCATCCCAACTCCTATGAGATTTATTCAACTTCCTGGTGATTCTCCACCACTTTATGTATCCAAATCAAGCTTCTTACAAAGTGATTCATCCTGGTTTGATTGGAACGACGAAGAAGCTGTCCTATTCCCAAACTGGGAAACTGGAATCACCTGATTAGAAAGTGGGATAACTTCTTCATCCCAACTCCTATGAGATTTATTCAACTTCCTGGTGATTCTCCACCACTTTATGTATCCAAATCAAGCTTCTTACAAAGTGATTCATCCTGGTTTGATTGGAACGACGAAGAAGCTGTCCTATTCCCAAACTGGGAAACTGGAATCACCTGATTAGAAAGTGGGATAACTTCTTCATCCCAACTCCTATGAGATTTATTCAACTTCCTGGTGATTCTCCACCACTTTATGTATCCAAATCAAGCTTCTTACAAAGTGATTCATCCTGGTTTGATTGGAACGACGAAGAAGCTGTCCTATTCCCAAACTGGGAAACTGGAATCACCTGATTAGAAAGTGGGATAACTTCTTCATCCCAACTCCTATGAGATTTATTCAACTTCCTGGTGATTCTCCAACACTTTATGTATCCAAATCAAGCTTCTTACAAAGTGATTCATCCTGGTTTGATTGGAACGACGAAGAAGCTGTCCTATTCCCAAACTGGGAAACTGGAATCACCTGATTAGAAAGTGGGATAACTTCTTCATCCCAACTCCTATGAGATTTATTCAACTTCCTGGTGATTCTCCACCACTTTATGTATCCAAATCAAGCTTCTTACAAAGTGATTCATCCTGGTTTGATTGGAACGACGAAGAAGCTGTCCTATTCCCAAACTGGGAAACTGGAATCACCTGATTAGAAAGTGGGATAACTTCTTCATCCCAACTCCTATGAGATTTATTCAACTTCCTGGTGATTCTCCACCACTTTATGTATCCAAATCAAGCTTCTTACAAAGTGATTCATCCTGGTTTGATTGGAACGACGAGAAGAAGCTGTCCTATTCCCAAACTGGGAAACTGGAATCACCTGATTAGAAAGTGGGATAACTTCTTCATCCCAACTCCTATGAGATTTATTCAACTTCCTGGTGATTCTCCACCACTTTATGTATCCAAATCAAGCTTCTTACAAAGTGATTCATCCTGGTTTGATTGGAACGACGAAGAAGCTGTCCTATTCCCAAACTGGGAAACTGGAATCACCTGATTAGAAAGTGGGATAACTTCTTCATCCCAACTCCTATGAGATTTATTCAACTTCCTGGTGATTCTCCACACTTTATGTATCCAAATCAAGCTTCTTACAAAGTGATTCATCCTGGTTTGATTGGAACGACGAAGAAGCTGTCCTATTCCCAAACTGGGAAACTGGAATCACCTGATTAGAAAGTGGGATAACTTCTTCATCCCAACTCCTATGAGATTTATTCAACTTCCTGGTGATTCTCCAACACACTTTATGTATCCAAATCAAGCTTCTTACAAAGTGATTCATCCTGGTTTGATTGGAACGACGAAGAAGCTGTCCTATTCCCAAACTGGGAAACTGGAATCACCTGATTAGAAAGTGGGATAACTTCTTCATCCCAACTCCTATGAGATTTATTCAACTTCCTGGTGATTCTCCACCACTTTATGTATCCAAATCAAGCTTCTTACAAAGTGATTCATCCTGGTTTGATTGGAACGACGAAGAAGCTGTCCTATTCCCAAACTGGGAAACTGGAATCACCTGATTAGAAAGTGGGATAACTTCTTCATCCCAACTCCTATGAGATTTATTCAACTTCCTGGTGATTCTCCACCACTTTATGTATCCAAATCAAGCTTCTTACAAAGTGATTCATCCTGGTTTGATTGGAACGACGAAGAAGCTGTCCTTTCCCAAACTGGGAAACTGGAATCACCTGATTAGAAAGTGGGATAACTTCTTCATCCCAACTCCTATGAGATTTATTCAACTTCCTGGTGATTCTCCACCACTTTATGTATCCAAATCAAGCTTCTTACAAAGTGATTCATCCTGGTTTGATTGGAACGACGAAGAAGCTGTCCTATTCCCAAACTGGGAAACTGGAATCACCTGATTAGAAAGTGGGATAACTTCTTCATCCCAACTCCTATGAGATTTATTCAACTTCCTGGTGATTCTCCACCACTTTATGTATCCAAATCAAGCTTCTTACAAAGTGATTCATCCTGGTTTGATTGGAACGACGAAGAAGCTGTCCTATTCCCAAACTGGGAAACTGGAATCACCTGATTAGAAAGTGGGATAACTTCTTCATCCCAACTCCTATGAGATTTATTCAACTTCCTGGTGATTCTCCACCACTTTATGTATCCAAATCAAGCTTCTTACAAAGTGATTCATCCTGGTTTGATTGGAACGACGAAGAAGCTGTCCTATTCCCAAACTGGGAAACTGGAATCACCTGATTAGAAAGTGGGATAACTTCTTCATCCCAACTCCTATGAGATTTATTCAACTTCCTGGTGATTCTCCACACTTTATGTATCCAAATCAAGCTTCTTACAAAGTGATTCATCCTGGTTTGATTGGAACGACGAAGAAGCTGTCCTATTCCCAAACTGGGAAACTGGAATCACCTGATTAGAAAGTGGGATAACTTCTTCATCCCAACTCCTATGAGATTTATTCAACTTCCTGGTGATTCTCCACCACTTTATGTATCCAAATCAAGCTTCTTACAAAGTGATTCATCCTGGTTTGATTGGAACGACGAAGAAGCTGTCCTATTCCCAAACTGGGAAACTGGAATCACCTGATTAGAAAGTGGGATAACTTCTTCATCCCAACTCCTATGAGATTTATTCAACTTCCTGGTGATTCTCCAACACTTTATGTATCCAAATCAAGCTTCTTACAAAGTGATTCATCCTGGTTTGATTGGAACGACGAAAGAAGCTGTCCTATTCCCAAACTGGGAAACTGGAATCACCTGATTAGAAAGTGGGATAACTTCTTCATCCCAACTCCTATGAGATTTATTCAACTTCCTGGTGATTCTCCACCACTTTATGTATCCAAATCAAGCTTCTTACAAAGTGATTCATCCTGGTTTGATTGGAACGACGAAGAAGCTGTCTATTCCCAAACTGGGAAACTGGAATCACCTGATTAGAAAGTGGGATAACTTCTTCATCCCAACTCCTATGAGATTTATTCAACTTCCTGGTGATTCTCCACCACTTTATGTATCCAAATCAAGCTTCTTACAAAGTGATTCATCCTGGTTTGATTGGAACGACGAAGAAGCTGTCCTATTCCCAAACTGGGAAACTGGAATCACCTGATTAGAAAGTGGGAACTTCTTCATCCCAACTCCTATGAGATTTATTCAACTTCCTGGTGATTCTCCACCACTTTATGTATCCAAATCAAGCTTCTTACAAAGTGATTCATCCTGGTTTGATTGGAACGACGAAGAAGAAGCTGTCCTATTCCCAAACTGGGAAACTGGAATCACCTGATTAGAAAGTGGGATAACTTCTTCATCCCAACTCCTATGAGATTTATTCAACTTCCTGGTGATTCTCCACCACTTTATGTATCCAAATCAAGCTTCTTACAAAGTGATTCATCCTGGTTTGATTGGAACGACGAAGAAGCTGTCCTATTCCCAAACTGGGAAACTGGAATCACCTGATTAGAAAGTGGGATAACTTCTTCATCCCAACTCCTATGAGATTTATTCAACTTCCTGGTGATTCTCCCACTTTATGTATCCAAATCAAGCTTCTTACAAAGTGATTCATCCTGGTTTGATTGGAACGACGAAGAAGAAGCTGTCCTATTCCCAAACTGGGAAACTGGAATCACCTGATTAGAAAGTGGGATAACTTCTTCATCCCAACTCCTATGAGATTTATTCAACTTCCTGGTGATTCTCCAACACTTTATGTATCCAAATCAAGCTTCTTACAAAGTGATTCATCCTGGTTTGATTGGAACGACGAAGAAGCTGTCCTATTCCCAAACTGGGAAACTGGAATCACCTGATTAGAAAGTGGGATAACTTCTTCATCCCAACTCCTATGAGATTTATTCAACTTCCTGGTGATTCTCCACCACTTTATGTATCCAAATCAAGCTTCTTACAAAGTGATTCATCCTGGTTGATTGGAACGACGAAGAAGCTGTCCTATTCCCAAACTGGGAAACTGGAATCACCTGATTAGAAAGGGATAACTTCTTCATCCCAACTCCTATGAGATTTATTCAACTTCCTGGTGATTCTCCACCACTTTATGTATCCAAATCAAGCTTCTTACAAAGTGATTCATCCTGGTTTGATTGGAACGACGAAGAAGCTGTCCTATTCCCAAACTGGGAAACTGGAATCACCTGATTAGAAAGTGGGATAACTTCTTCATCCCAACTCCTATGAGATTTATTCAACTTCCTGGTGATTCTCCAACACTTTATGTATCCAAATCAAGCTTCTTACAAAGTGATTCATCCTGGTTTGATTGGAACGACGAAGAAGCTGTCCTATTCCCAAACTGGGAAACTGGAATCACCTGATTAGAAAGTGGGATAACTTCTTCATCCCAACTCCTATGAGATTTATTCAACTTCCTGGTGATTCTCCAACACTTTATGTATCCAAATCAAGCTTCTTACAAAGTGATTCATCCTGGTTTGATTGGAACGACGAAGAAGCTGTCTATTCCCAAACTGGGAAACTGGAATCACCTGATTAGAAAGTGGGATAACTTCTTCATCCCAACTCCTATGAGATTATTCAACTTCCTGGTGATTCTCCACCACTTTATGTATCCAAATCAAGCTTCTTACAAAGTGATTCATCCTGGTTTGATTGGAACGACGAAGAAGCTGTCCTATTCCCAAACTGGGAAACTGGAATCACCTGATTAGAAAGTGGGATAACTTCTTCATCCCAACTCCTATGAGATTTATTCAACTTCCTGGTGATTCTCCACACTTTATGTATCCAAATCAAGCTTCTTACAAAGTGATTCATCCTGGTTTGATTGGAACGACGAAGAAGCTGTCCTATTCCCAAACTGGGAAACTGGAATCACCTGATTAGAAAGTGGGATAACTTCTTCATCCCAACTCCTATGAGATTTATTCAACTTCCTGGTGATTCTCCACCACTTTATGTATCCAAATCAAGCTTCTTACAAAGTGATTCATCCTGGTTTGATTGGAACGACGAAGAAGCTGTCCTATTCCCAAACTGGGAAACTGGAATCACCTGATTAGAAAGTGGGATAACTTCTTCATCCCAACTCCTATGAGATTTATTCAACTTCCTGGTGATTCTCCAACACTTTATGTATCCAAATCAAGCTTCTTACAAAGTGATTCATCCTGGTTTGATTGGAACGACGAAGAAGCTGTCCTATTCCCAAACTGGGAAACTGGAATCACCTGATTAGAAAGTGGGATAACTTCTTCATCCCAACTCCTATGAGATTTATTCAACTTCCTGGTGATTCTCCACACTTTATGTATCCAAATCAAGCTTCTTACAAAGTGATTCATCCTGGTTTGATTGGAACGACGAAGAAGCTGTCCTATTCCCAAACTGGGAAACTGGAATCACCTGATTAGAAAGTGGGATAACTTCTTCATCCCAACTCCTATGAGATTTATTCAACTTCCTGGTGATTCTCCACCACTTTATGTATCCAAATCAAGCTTCTTACAAAGTGATTCATCCTGGTTTGATTGGAACGACGAAGAAGCTGTCCTATTCCCAAACTGGGAAACTGGAATCACCTGATTAGAAAGTGGGATAACTTCTTCATCCCAACTCCTATGAGATTTATTCAACTTCCTGGTGATTCTCCACCACTTTATGTATCCAAATCAAGCTTCTTACAAAGTGATTCATCCTGGTTTGATTGGAACGACGAAGAAGCTGTCCTATTCCCAAACTGGGAAACTGGAATCACCTGATTAGAAAGTGGGATAACTTCTTCATCCCAACTCCTATGAGATTTATTCAACTTCCTGGTGATTCTCCACCACTTTATGTATCCAAATCAAGCTTCTTACAAAGTGATTCATCCTGGTTTGATTGGAACGACGAAGAAGCTGTCCTATTCCCAAACTGGGAAACTGGAATCACCTGATTAGAAAGTGGGATAACTTCTTCATCCCAACTCCTATGAGATTTATTCAACTTCCTGGTGATTCTCCAACACTTTATGTATCCAAATCAAGCTTCTTACAAAGTGATTCATCCTGGTTTGATTGGAACGACGAAGAAGCTGTCCTATTCCCAAACTGGGAAACTGGAATCACCTGATTAGAAAGTGGGATAACTTCTTCATCCCAACTCCTATGAGATTTATTCAACTTCCTGGTGATTCTCCACCACTTTATGTATCCAAATCAAGCTTCTTACAAAGTGATTCATCCTGGTTTGATTGGAACGACGAAGAAGCTGTCCTATTCCCAAACTGGGAAACTGGAATCACCTGATTAGAAAGTGGGATAACTTCTTCATCCCAACTCCTATGAGATTTATTCAACTTCCTGGTGATTCTCCACCACTTTATGTATCCAAATCAAGCTTCTTACAAAGTGATTCATCCTGGTTTGATTGGAACGACGAAGAAGCTGTCCTATTCCCAAACTGGGAAACTGGAATCACCTGATTAGAAAGTGGGATAACTTCTTCATCCCAACTCCTATGAGATTTATTCAACTTCCTGGTGATTCTCCACCACTTTATGTATCCAAATCAAGCTTCTTACAAAGTGATTCATCCTGGTTTGATTGGAACGACGAAGAAGCTGTCCTATTCCCAAACTGGGAAACTGGAATCACCTGATTAGAAAGTGGGATAACTTCTTCATCCCAACTCCTATGAGATTTATTCAACTTCCTGGTGATTCTCCACCACTTTATGTATCCAAATCAAGCTTCTTACAAAGTGATTCATCCTGGTTTGATTGGAACGACGAAGAAGCTGTCCTATTCCCAAACTGGGAAACTGGAATCACCTGATTAGAAAGTGGGATAACTTCTTCATCCCAACTCCTATGAGATTTATTCAACTTCCTGGTGATTCTCCAACACTTTATGTATCCAAATCAAGCTTCTTACAAAGTGATTCATCCTGGTTTGATTGGAACGACGAAGAAGCTGTCCTATTCCCAAACTGGGAAACTGGAATCACCTGATTAGAAAGTGGGATAACTTCTTCATCCCAACTCCTATGAGATTTATTCAACTTCCTGGTGATTCTCCACCACTTTATGTATCCAAATCAAGCTTCTTACAAAGTGATTCATCCTGGTTTGATTGGAACGACGAAGAAGCTGTCCTATTCCCAAACTGGGAAACTGGAATCACCTGATTAGAAAGTGGGATAACTTCTTCATCCCAACTCCTATGAGATTTATTCAACTTCCTGGTGATTCTCCAACACTTTATGTATCCAAATCAAGCTTCTTACAAAGTGATTCATCCTGGTTTGATTGGAACGACGAAGAAGCTGTCCTATTCCCAAACTGGGAAACTGGAATCACCTGATTAGAAAGTGGGATAACTTCTTCATCCCAACTCCTATGAGATTTATTCAACTTCCTGGTGATTCTCCACCACTTTATGTATCCAAATCAAGCTTCTTACAAAGTGATTCATCCTGGTTTGATTGGAACGACGAAGAAGCTGTCCTATTCCCAAACTGGGAAACTGGAATCACCTGATTAGAAAGTGGGATAACTTCTTCATCCCAACTCCTATGAGATTTATTCAACTTCCTGGTGATTCTCCACCACTTTATGTATCCAAATCAAGCTTCTTACAAAGTGATTCATCCTGGTTTGATTGGAACGACGAAGAAGCTGTCCTATTCCCAAACTGGGAAACTGGAATCACCTGATTAGAAAGTGGGATAACTTCTTCATCCCAACTCCTATGAGATTTATTCAACTTCCTGGTGATTCTCCACCACTTTATGTATCCAAATCAAGCTTCTTACAAAGTGATTCATCCTGGTTTGATTGGAACGACGAAGAAGCTGTCCTATTCCCAAACTGGGAAACTGGAATCACCTGATTAGAAAGTGGGATAACTTCTTCATCCCAACTCCTATGAGATTTATTCAACTTCCTGGTGATTCTCCACCACTTTATGTATCCAAATCAAGCTTCTTACAAAGTGATTCATCCTGGTTTGATTGGAACGACGAAGAAGCTGTCCTATTCCCAAACTGGGAAACTGGAATCACCTGATTAGAAAGTGGGATAACTTCTTCATCCCAACTCCTATGAGATTTATTCAACTTCCTGGTGATTCTCCACCACTTTATGTATCCAAATCAAGCTTCTTACAAAGTGATTCATCCTGGTTTGATTGGAACGACGAAGAAGCTGTCCTATTCCCAAACTGGGAAACTGGAATCACCTGATTAGAAAGTGGGATAACTTCTTCATCCCAACTCCTATGAGATTTATTCAACTTCCTGGTGATTCTCCACACTTTATGTATCCAAATCAAGCTTCTTACAAAGTGATTCATCCTGGTTTGATTGGAACGACGAAGAAGCTGTCCTATTCCCAAACTGGGAAACTGGAATCACCTGATTAGAAAGTGGGATAACTTCTTCATCCCAACTCCTATGAGATTTATTCAACTTCCTGGTGATTCTCCACCACTTTATGTATCCAAATCAAGCTTCTTACAAAGTGATTCATCCTGGTTTGATTGGAACGACGAAGAAGCTGTCCTATTCCCAAACTGGGAAACTGGAATCACCTGATTAGAAAGTGGGATAACTTCTTCATCCCAACTCCTATGAGATTTATTCAACTTCCTGGTGATTCTCCACCACTTTATGTATCCAAATCAAGCTTCTTACAAAGTGATTCATCCTGGTTTGATTGGAACGACGAAGAAGCTGTCCTATTCCCAAACTGGGAAACTGGAATCACCTGATTAGAAAGTGGGATAACTTCTTCATCCCAACTCCTATGAGATTTATTCAACTTCCTGGTGATTCTCCACCACTTTATGTATCCAAATCAAGCTTCTTACAAAGTGATTCATCCTGGTTTGATTGGAACGACGAAGAAGCTGTCCTATTCCCAAACTGGGAAACTGGAATCACCTGATTAGAAAGTGGGATAACTTCTTCATCCCAACTCCTATGAGATTTATTCAACTTCCTGGTGATTCTCCACCACTTTATGTATCCAAATCAAGCTTCTTACAAAGTGATTCATCCTGGTTTGATTGGAACGACGAAGAAGCTGTCCTATTCCCAAACTGGGAAACTGGAATCACCTGATTAGAAAGTGGGATAACTTCTTCATCCCAACTCCTATGAGATTTATTCAACTTCCTGGTGATTCTCCACCACTTTATGTATCCAAATCAAGCTTCTTACAAAGTGATTCATCCTGGTTTGATTGGAACGACGAAGAAGCTGTCCTATTCCCAAACTGGGAAACTGGAATCACCTGATTAGAAAGTGGGATAACTTCTTCATCCCAACTCCTATGAGATTTATTCAACTTCCTGGTGATTCTCCAACACTTTATGTATCCAAATCAAGCTTCTTACAAAGTGATTCATCCTGGTTTGATTGGAACGACGAAGAAGCTGTCCTATTCCCAAACTGGGAAACTGGAATCACCTGATTAGAAAGTGGGATAACTTCTTCATCCCAACTCCTATGAGATTTATTCAACTTCCTGGTGATTCTCCACCACTTTATGTATCCAAATCAAGCTTCTTACAAAGTGATTCATCCTGGTTTGATTGGAACGACGAAGAAGCTGTCCTATTCCCAAACTGGGAAACTGGAATCACCTGATTAGAAAGTGGGATAACTTCTTCATCCCAACTCCTATGAGATTTATTCAACTTCCTGGTGATTCTCCACCACTTTATGTATCCAAATCAAGCTTCTTACAAAGTGATTCATCCTGGTTTGATTGGAACGACGAAGAAGCTGTCCTATTCCCAAACTGGGAAACTGGAATCACCTGATTAGAAAGTGGGATAACTTCTTCATCCCAACTCCTATGAGATTTATTCAACTTCCTGGTGATTCTCCACCACTTTATGTATCCAAATCAAGCTTCTTACAAAGTGATTCATCCTGGTTTGATTGGAACGACGAAGAAGCTGTCCTATTCCCAAACTGGGAAACTGGAATCACCTGATTAGAAAGTGGGATAACTTCTTCATCCCAACTCCTATGAGATTTATTCAACTTCCTGGTGATTCTCCACACTTTATGTATCCAAATCAAGCTTCTTACAAAGTGATTCATCCTGGTTTGATTGGAACGACGAAGAAGCTGTCCTATTCCCAAACTGGGAAACTGGAATCACCTGATTAGAAAGTGGGATAACTTCTTCATCCCAACTCCTATGAGATTTATTCAACTTCCTGGTGATTCTCCACCACTTTATGTATCCAAATCAAGCTTCTTACAAAGTGATTCATCCTGGTTTGATTGGAACGACGAAGAAGCTGTCCTATTCCCAAACTGGGAAACTGGAATCACCTGATTAGAAAGTGGGATAACTTCTTCATCCCAACTCCTATGAGATTTATTCAACTTCCTGGTGATTCTCCACCACTTTATGTATCCAAATCAAGCTTCTTACAAAGTGATTCATCCTGGTTTGATTGGAACGACGAAGAAGCTGTCCTATTCCCAAACTGGGAAACTGGAATCACCTGATTAGAAAGTGGGATAACTTCTTCATCCCAACTCCTATGAGATTTATTCAACTTCCTGGTGATTCTCCACCACTTTATGTATCCAAATCAAGCTTCTTACAAAGTGATTCATCCTGGTTTGATTGGAACGACGAAGAAGCTGTCCTATTCCCAAACTGGGAAACTGGAATCACCTGATTAGAAAGTGGGATAACTTCTTCATCCCAACTCCTATGAGATTTATTCAACTTCCTGGTGATTCTCCACCACTTTATGTATCCAAATCAAGCTTCTTACAAAGTGATTCATCCTGGTTTGATTGGAACGACGAAGAAGCTGTCCTATTCCCAAACTGGGAAACTGGAATCACCTGATTAGAAAGTGGGATAACTTCTTCATCCCAACTCCTATGAGATTTATTCAACTTCCTGGTGATTCTCCACCACTTTATGTATCCAAATCAAGCTTCTTACAAAGTGATTCATCCTGGTTTGATTGGAACGACGAAGAAGCTGTCCTATTCCCAAACTGGGAAACTGGAATCACCTGATTAGAAAGTGGGATAACTTCTTCATCCCAACTCCTATGAGATTTATTCAACTTCCTGGTGATTCTCCACCACTTTATGTATCCAAATCAAGCTTCTTACAAAGTGATTCATCCTGGTTTGATTGGAACGACGAAGAAGCTGTCCTATTCCCAAACTGGGAAACTGGAATCACCTGATTAGAAAGTGGGATAACTTCTTCATCCCAACTCCTATGAGATTTATTCAACTTCCTGGTGATTCTCCAACACTTTATGTATCCAAATCAAGCTTCTTACAAAGTGATTCATCCTGGTTTGATTGGAACGACGAAGAAGCTGTCCTATTCCCAAACTGGGAAACTGGAATCACCTGATTAGAAAGTGGGATAACTTCTTCATCCCAACTCCTATGAGATTTATTCAACTTCCTGGTGATTCTCCACCACTTTATGTATCCAAATCAAGCTTCTTACAAAGTGATTCATCCTGGTTTGATTGGAACGACGAAGAAGCTGTCCTATTCCCAAACTGGGAAACTGGAATCACCTGATTAGAAAGTGGGATAACTTCTTCATCCCAACTCCTATGAGATTTATTCAACTTCCTGGTGATTCTCCACCACTTTATGTATCCAAATCAAGCTTCTTACAAAGTGATTCATCCTGGTTTGATTGGAACGACGAAGAAGCTGTCCTATTCCCAAACTGGGAAACTGGAATCACCTGATTAGAAAGTGGGATAACTTCTTCATCCCAACTCCTATGAGATTTATTCAACTTCCTGGTGATTCTCCACCACTTTATGTATCCAAATCAAGCTTCTTACAAAGTGATTCATCCTGGTTTGATTGGAACGACGAAGAAGCTGTCCTATTCCCAAACTGGGAAACTGGAATCACCTGATTAGAAAGTGGGATAACTTCTTCATCCCAACTCCTATGAGATTTATTCAACTTCCTGGTGATTCTCCACCACTTTATGTATCCAAATCAAGCTTCTTACAAAGTGATTCATCCTGGTTTGATTGGAACGACGAAGAAGCTGTCCTATTCCCAAACTGGGAAACTGGAATCACCTGATTAGAAAGTGGGATAACTTCTTCATCCCAACTCCTATGAGATTTATTCAACTTCCTGGTGATTCTCCACCACTTTATGTATCCAAATCAAGCTTCTTACAAAGTGATTCATCCTGGTTTGATTGGAACGACGAAGAAGCTGTCCTATTCCCAAACTGGGAAACTGGAATCACCTGATTAGAAAGTGGGATAACTTCTTCATCCCAACTCCTATGAGATTTATTCAACTTCCTGGTGATTCTCCACCACTTTATGTATCCAAATCAAGCTTCTTACAAAGTGATTCATCCTGGTTTGATTGGAACGACGAAGAAGCTGTCCTATTCCCAAACTGGGAAACTGGAATCACCTGATTAGAAAGTGGGATAACTTCTTCATCCCAACTCCTATGAGATTTATTCAACTTCCTGGTGATTCTCCACCACTTTATGTATCCAAATCAAGCTTCTTACAAAGTGATTCATCCTGGTTTGATTGGAACGACGAAGAAGCTGTCCTATTCCCAAACTGGGAAACTGGAATCACCTGATTAGAAAGTGGGATAACTTCTTCATCCCAACTCCTATGAGATTTATTCAACTTCCTGGTGATTCTCCACCACTTTATGTATCCAAATCAAGCTTCTTACAAAGTGATTCATCCTGGTTTGATTGGAACGACGAAGAAGCTGTCCTATTCCCAAACTGGGAAACTGGAATCACCTGATTAGAAAGTGGGATAACTTCTTCATCCCAACTCCTATGAGATTTATTCAACTTCCTGGTGATTCTCCACACTTTATGTATCCAAATCAAGCTTCTTACAAAGTGATTCATCCTGGTTTGATTGGAACGACGAAGAAGCTGTCCTATTCCCAAACTGGGAAACTGGAATCACCTGATTAGAAAGTGGGATAACTTCTTCATCCCAACTCCTATGAGATTTATTCAACTTCCTGGTGATTCTCCACCACTTTATGTATCCAAATCAAGCTTCTTACAAAGTGATTCATCCTGGTTTGATTGGAACGACGAAGAAGCTGTCCTATTCCCAAACTGGGAAACTGGAATCACCTGATTAGAAAGTGGGATAACTTCTTCATCCCAACTCCTATGAGATTTATTCAACTTCCTGGTGATTCTCCAACACTTTATGTATCCAAATCAAGCTTCTTACAAAGTGATTCATCCTGGTTTGATTGGAACGACGAAGAAGCTGTCCTATTCCCAAACTGGGAAACTGGAATCACCTGATTAGAAAGTGGGATAACTTCTTCATCCCAACTCCTATGAGATTTATTCAACTTCCTGGTGATTCTCCACCACTTTATGTATCCAAATCAAGCTTCTTACAAAGTGATTCATCCTGGTTTGATTGGAACGACGAAGAAGCTGTCCTATTCCCAAACTGGGAAACTGGAATCACCTGATTAGAAAGTGGGATAACTTCTTCATCCCAACTCCTATGAGATTTATTCAACTTCCTGGTGATTCTCCACCACTTTATGTATCCAAATCAAGCTTCTTACAAAGTGATTCATCCTGGTTTGATTGGAACGACGAAGAAGCTGTCCTATTCCCAAACTGGGAAACTGGAATCACCTGATTAGAAAGTGGGATAACTTCTTCATCCCAACTCCTATGAGATTTATTCAACTTCCTGGTGATTCTCCACCACTTTATGTATCCAAATCAAGCTTCTTACAAAGTGATTCATCCTGGTTTGATTGGAACGACGAAGAAGCTGTCCTATTCCCAAACTGGGAAACTGGAATCACCTGATTAGAAAGTGGGATAACTTCTTCATCCCAACTCCTATGAGATTTATTCAACTTCCTGGTGATTCTCCACCACTTTATGTATCCAAATCAAGCTTCTTACAAAGTGATTCATCCTGGTTTGATTGGAACGACGAAGAAGCTGTCCTATTCCCAAACTGGGAAACTGGAATCACCTGATTAGAAAGTGGGATAACTTCTTCATCCCAACTCCTATGAGATTTATTCAACTTCCTGGTGATTCTCCACCACTTTATGTATCCAAATCAAGCTTCTTACAAAGTGATTCATCCTGGTTTGATTGGAACGACGAAGAAGCTGTCCTATTCCCAAACTGGGAAACTGGAATCACCTGATTAGAAAGTGGGATAACTTCTTCATCCCAACTCCTATGAGATTTATTCAACTTCCTGGTGATTCTCCACCACTTTATGTATCCAAATCAAGCTTCTTACAAAGTGATTCATCCTGGTTTGATTGGAACGACGAAGAAGCTGTCCTATTCCCAAACTGGGAAACTGGAATCACCTGATTAGAAAGTGGGATAACTTCTTCATCCCAACTCCTATGAGATTTATTCAACTTCCTGGTGATTCTCCACCACTTTATGTATCCAAATCAAGCTTCTTACAAAGTGATTCATCCTGGTTTGATTGGAACGACGAAGAAGCTGTCCTATTCCCAAACTGGGAAACTGGAATCACCTGATTAGAAAGTGGGATAACTTCTTCATCCCAACTCCTATGAGATTTATTCAACTTCCTGGTGATTCTCCAACACTTTATGTATCCAAATCAAGCTTCTTACAAAGTGATTCATCCTGGTTTGATTGGAACGACGAAGAAGCTGTCCTATTCCCAAACTGGGAAACTGGAATCACCTGATTAGAAAGTGGGATAACTTCTTCATCCCAACTCCTATGAGATTTATTCAACTTCCTGGTGATTCTCCACCACTTTATGTATCCAAATCAAGCTTCTTACAAAGTGATTCATCCTGGTTTGATTGGAACGACGAAGAAGCTGTCCTATTCCCAAACTGGGAAACTGGAATCACCTGATTAGAAAGTGGGATAACTTCTTCATCCCAACTCCTATGAGATTTATTCAACTTCCTGGTGATTCTCCACCACTTTATGTATCCAAATCAAGCTTCTTACAAAGTGATTCATCCTGGTTTGATTGGAACGACGAAGAAGCTGTCCTATTCCCAAACTGGGAAACTGGAATCACCTGATTAGAAAGTGGGATAACTTCTTCATCCCAACTCCTATGAGATTTATTCAACTTCCTGGTGATTCTCCACCACTTTATGTATCCAAATCAAGCTTCTTACAAAGTGATTCATCCTGGTTTGATTGGAACGACGAAGAAGCTGTCCTATTCCCAAACTGGGAAACTGGAATCACCTGATTAGAAAGTGGGATAACTTCTTCATCCCAACTCCTATGAGATTTATTCAACTTCCTGGTGATTCTCCACACTTTATGTATCCAAATCAAGCTTCTTACAAAGTGATTCATCCTGGTTTGATTGGAACGACGAAGAAGCTGTCCTATTCCCAAACTGGGAAACTGGAATCACCTGATTAGAAAGTGGGATAACTTCTTCATCCCAACTCCTATGAGATTTATTCAACTTCCTGGTGATTCTCCACCACTTTATGTATCCAAATCAAGCTTCTTACAAAGTGATTCATCCTGGTTTGATTGGAACGACGAAGAAGCTGTCCTATTCCCAAACTGGGAAACTGGAATCACCTGATTAGAAAGTGGGATAACTTCTTCATCCCAACTCCTATGAGATTTATTCAACTTCCTGGTGATTCTCCACCACTTTATGTATCCAAATCAAGCTTCTTACAAAGTGATTCATCCTGGTTTGATTGGAACGACGAAGAAGCTGTCCTATTCCCAAACTGGGAAACTGGAATCACCTGATTAGAAAGTGGGATAACTTCTTCATCCCAACTCCTATGAGATTTATTCAACTTCCTGGTGATTCTCCACCACTTTATGTATCCAAATCAAGCTTCTTACAAAGTGATTCATCCTGGTTTGATTGGAACGACGAAGAAGCTGTCCTATTCCCAAACTGGGAAACTGGAATCACCTGATTAGAAAGTGGGATAACTTCTTCATCCCAACTCCTATGAGATTTATTCAACTTCCTGGTGATTCTCCACCACTTTATGTATCCAAATCAAGCTTCTTACAAAGTGATTCATCCTGGTTTGATTGGAACGACGAAGAAGCTGTCCTATTCCCAAACTGGGAAACTGGAATCACCTGATTAGAAAGTGGGATAACTTCTTCATCCCAACTCCTATGAGATTTATTCAACTTCCTGGTGATTCTCCACCACTTTATGTATCCAAATCAAGCTTCTTACAAAGTGATTCATCCTGGTTTGATTGGAACGACGAAGAAGCTGTCCTATTCCCAAACTGGGAAACTGGAATCACCTGATTAGAAAGTGGGATAACTTCTTCATCCCAACTCCTATGAGATTTATTCAACTTCCTGGTGATTCTCCACCACTTTATGTATCCAAATCAAGCTTCTTACAAAGTGATTCATCCTGGTTTGATTGGAACGACGAAGAAGCTGTCCTATTCCCAAACTGGGAAACTGGAATCACCTGATTAGAAAGTGGGATAACTTCTTCATCCCAACTCCTATGAGATTTATTCAACTTCCTGGTGATTCTCCACCACTTTATGTATCCAAATCAAGCTTCTTACAAAGTGATTCATCCTGGTTTGATTGGAACGACGAAGAAGCTGTCCTATTCCCAAACTGGGAAACTGGAATCACCTGATTAGAAAGTGGGATAACTTCTTCATCCCAACTCCTATGAGATTTATTCAACTTCCTGGTGATTCTCCACCACTTTATGTATCCAAATCAAGCTTCTTACAAAGTGATTCATCCTGGTTTGATTGGAACGACGAAGAAGCTGTCCTATTCCCAAACTGGGAAACTGGAATCACCTGATTAGAAAGTGGGATAACTTCTTCATCCCAACTCCTATGAGATTTATTCAACTTCCTGGTGATTCTCCACCACTTTATGTATCCAAATCAAGCTTCTTACAAAGTGATTCATCCTGGTTTGATTGGAACGACGAAGAAGCTGTCCTATTCCCAAACTGGGAAACTGGAATCACCTGATTAGAAAGTGGGATAACTTCTTCATCCCAACTCCTATGAGATTATTCAACTTCCTGGTGATTCTCCACCACTTTATGTATCCAAATCAAGCTTCTTACAAAGTGATTCATCCTGGTTTGATTGGAACGACGAAGAAGCTGTCCTATTCCCAAACTGGGAAACTGGAATCACCTGATTAGAAAGTGGGATAACTTCTTCATCCCAACTCCTATGAGATTTATTCAACTTCCTGGTGATTCTCCAACACTTTATGTATCCAAATCAAGCTTCTTACAAAGTGATTCATCCTGGTTTGATTGGAACGACGAAGAAGCTGTCCTATTCCCAAACTGGGAAACTGGAATCACCTGATTAGAAAGTGGGATAACTTCTTCATCCCAACTCCTATGAGATTTATTCAACTTCCTGGTGATTCTCCACCACTTTATGTATCCAAATCAAGCTTCTTACAAAGTGATTCATCCTGGTTTGATTGGAACGACGAAGAAGCTGTCCTATTCCCAAACTGGGAAACTGGAATCACCTGATTAGAAAGTGGGATAACTTCTTCATCCCAACTCCTATGAGATTTATTCAACTTCCTGGTGATTCTCCACCACTTTATGTATCCAAATCAAGCTTCTTACAAAGTGATTCATCCTGGTTTGATTGGAACGACGAAGAAGCTGTCCTATTCCCAAACTGGGAAACTGGAATCACCTGATTAGAAAGTGGGATAACTTCTTCATCCCAACTCCTATGAGATTTATTCAACTTCCTGGTGATTCTCCACCACTTTATGTATCCAAATCAAGCTTCTTACAAAGTGATTCATCCTGGTTTGATTGGAACGACGAAGAAGCTGTCCTATTCCCAAACTGGGAAACTGGAATCACCTGATTAGAAAGTGGGATAACTTCTTCATCCCAACTCCTATGAGATTTATTCAACTTCCTGGTGATTCTCCACCACTTTATGTATCCAAATCAAGCTTCTTACAAAGTGATTCATCCTGGTTTGATTGGAACGACGAAGAAGCTGTCCTATTCCCAAACTGGGAAACTGGAATCACCTGATTAGAAAGTGGGATAACTTCTTCATCCCAACTCCTATGAGATTTATTCAACTTCCTGGTGATTCTCCACCACTTTATGTATCCAAATCAAGCTTCTTACAAAGTGATTCATCCTGGTTTGATTGGAACGACGAAGAAGCTGTCCTATTCCCAAACTGGGAAACTGGAATCACCTGATTAGAAAGTGGGATAACTTCTTCATCCCAACTCCTATGAGATTTATTCAACTTCCTGGTGATTCTCCAACACTTTATGTATCCAAATCAAGCTTCTTACAAAGTGATTCATCCTGGTTTGATTGGAACGACGAAGAAGCTGTCCTATTCCCAAACTGGGAAACTGGAATCACCTGATTAGAAAGTGGGATAACTTCTTCATCCCAACTCCTATGAGATTTATTCAACTTCCTGGTGATTCTCCACCACTTTATGTATCCAAATCAAGCTTCTTACAAAGTGATTCATCCTGGTTTGATTGGAACGACGAAGAAGCTGTCCTATTCCCAAACTGGGAAACTGGAATCACCTGATTAGAAAGTGGGATAACTTCTTCATCCCAACTCCTATGAGATTTATTCAACTTCCTGGTGATTCTCCACCACTTTATGTATCCAAATCAAGCTTCTTACAAAGTGATTCATCCTGGTTTGATTGGAACGACGAAGAAGCTGTCCTATTCCCAAACTGGGAAACTGGAATCACCTGATTAGAAAGTGGGATAACTTCTTCATCCCAACTCCTATGAGATTTATTCAACTTCCTGGTGATTCTCCACCACTTTATGTATCCAAATCAAGCTTCTTACAAAGTGATTCATCCTGGTTTGATTGGAACGACGAAGAAGCTGTCCTATTCCCAAACTGGGAAACTGGAATCACCTGATTAGAAAGTGGGATAACTTCTTCATCCCAACTCCTATGAGATTTATTCAACTTCCTGGTGATTCTCCACCACTTTATGTATCCAAATCAAGCTTCTTACAAAGTGATTCATCCTGGTTTGATTGGAACGACGAAGAAGCTGTCCTATTCCCAAACTGGGAAACTGGAATCACCTGATTAGAAAGTGGGATAACTTCTTCATCCCAACTCCTATGAGATTTATTCAACTTCCTGGTGATTCTCCACCACTTTATGTATCCAAATCAAGCTTCTTACAAAGTGATTCATCCTGGTTTGATTGGAACGACGAAGAAGCTGTCCTATTCCCAAACTGGGAAACTGGAATCACCTGATTAGAAAGTGGGATAACTTCTTCATCCCAACTCCTATGAGATTTATTCAACTTCCTGGTGATTCTCCACCACTTTATGTATCCAAATCAAGCTTCTTACAAAGTGATTCATCCTGGTTTGATTGGAACGACGAAGAAGCTGTCCTATTCCCAAACTGGGAAACTGGAATCACCTGATTAGAAAGTGGGATAACTTCTTCATCCCAACTCCTATGAGATTTATTCAACTTCCTGGTGATTCTCCACCACTTTATGTATCCAAATCAAGCTTCTTACAAAGTGATTCATCCTGGTTTGATTGGAACGACGAAGAAGCTGTCCTATTCCCAAACTGGGAAACTGGAATCACCTGATTAGAAAGTGGGATAACTTCTTCATCCCAACTCCTATGAGATTTATTCAACTTCCTGGTGATTCTCCACCACTTTATGTATCCAAATCAAGCTTCTTACAAAGTGATTCATCCTGGTTTGATTGGAACGACGAAGAAGCTGTCCTATTCCCAAACTGGGAAACTGGAATCACCTGATTAGAAAGTGGGATAACTTCTTCATCCCAACTCCTATGAGATTTATTCAACTTCCTGGTGATTCTCCACCACTTTATGTATCCAAATCAAGCTTCTTACAAAGTGATTCATCCTGGTTTGATTGGAACGACGAAGAAGCTGTCCTATTCCCAAACTGGGAAACTGGAATCACCTGATTAGAAAGTGGGATAACTTCTTCATCCCAACTCCTATGAGATTTATTCAACTTCCTGGTGATTCTCCACCACTTTATGTATCCAAATCAAGCTTCTTACAAAGTGATTCATCCTGGTTTGATTGGAACGACGAAGAAGCTGTCCTATTCCCAAACTGGGAAACTGGAATCACCTGATTAGAAAGTGGGATAACTTCTTCATCCCAACTCCTATGAGATTTATTCAACTTCCTGGTGATTCTCCACCACTTTATGTATCCAAATCAAGCTTCTTACAAAGTGATTCATCCTGGTTGATTGGAACGACGAAGAAGCTGTCCTATTCCCAAACTGGGAAACTGGAATCACCTGATTAGAAAGTGGGATAACTTCTTCATCCCAACTCCTATGAGATTTATTCAACTTCCTGGTGATTCTCCACCACTTTATGTATCCAAATCAAGCTTCTTACAAAGTGATTCATCCTGGTTTGATTGGAACGACGAAGAAGCTGTCCTATTCCCAAACTGGGAAACTGGAATCACCTGATTAGAAAGTGGGATAACTTCTTCATCCCAACTCCTATGAGATTATTCAACTTCCTGGTGATTCTCCACCACTTTATGTATCCAAATCAAGCTTCTTACAAAGTGATTCATCCTGGTTTGATTGGAACGACGAAGAAGAAGCTGTCCTATTCCCAAACTGGGAAACTGGAATCACCTGATTAGAAAGTGGGATAACTTCTTCATCCCAACTCCTATGAGATTTATTCAACTTCCTGGTGATTCTCCACCACTTTATGTATCCAAATCAAGCTTCTTACAAAGTGATTCATCCTGGTTTATTGGAACGACGAAGAAGCTGTCCTATTCCCAAACTGGGAAACTGGAATCACCTGATTAGAAAGTGGGATAACTTCTTCATCCCAACTCCTATGAGATTTATTCAACTTCCTGGTGATTCTCCACCACTTTATGTATCCAAATCAAGCTTCTTACCGAGTGATTCATCCTGGTGTTTGGAACGACGAAGAAGCTGTCCTATTCCCAAACTGGGAAACTGGAATCACCTGATTAGAAAGTGGGATAACTTCTTCATCCCAACTCCTATGAGATTATTCAACTTCCTGGTGATTCTCCAACACTTTATGTATCCAAATCAAGCTTCTTACAAAGTGATTCATCCTGGTTTGATTGGAACGACGAAGAAGCTGTCCTATTCCCAAACTGGGAAACTGGAATCACCTGATTAGAAAGTGGGATAACTTCTTCATCCCAACTCCTATGAGATTTATTCAACTTCCTGGTGATTCTCCACCACTTTATGTATCCAAATCAAGCTTCTTACAAAGTGATTCATCCTGGTTTATTGGAACGACGAAGAAGCTGTCCTATTCCCAAACTGGGAAACTGGAATCACCTGATTAGAAAGTGGGATAACTTCTTCATCCCAACTCCTATGAGATTTATTCAACTTCCTGGTGATTCTCCACCACTTTATGTATCCAAATCAAGCTTCTTACAAAGTGATTCATCCTGGTTTATTGGAACGACGAAGAAGCTGTCCTATTCCCAAACTGGGAAACTGGAATCACCTGATTAGAAAGTGGGATAACTTCTTCATCCCAACTCCTATGAGATTATTCAACTTCCTGGTGATTCTCCACCACTTTATGTATCCAAATCAAGCTTCTTACAAAGTGATTCATCCTGGTTTGATTGGAACGACGAAGAAGCTGTCCTATTCCCAAACTGGGAAACTGGAATCACCTGATTAGAAAGTGGGATAACTTCTTCATCCCAACTCCTATGAGATTTATTCAACTTCCTGGTGATTCTCCACCACTTTATGTATCCAAATCAAGCTTCTTACAAAGTGATTCATCCTGGTTTGATTGGAACGACGAAGAAGCTGTCCTATTCCCAAACTGGGAAACTGGAATCACCTGATTAGAAAGTGGGATAACTTCTTCATCCCAACTCCTATGAGATTTATTCAACTTCCTGGTGATTCTCCAACACTTTATGTATCCAAATCAAGCTTCTTACAAAGTGATTCATCCTGGTTTGATTGGAACGACGAAGAAGCTGTCCTATTCCCAAACTGGGAAACTGGAATCACCTGATTAGAAAGTGGGATAACTTCTTCATCCCAACTCCTATGAGATTTATTCAACTTCCTGGTGATTCTCCACCACTTTATGTATCCAAATCAAGCTTCTTACAAAGTGATTCATCCTGGTTTGATTGGAACGACGAAGAAGCTGTCCTATTCCCAAACTGGGAAACTGGAATCACCTGATTAGAAAGTGGGATAACTTCTTCATCCCAACTCCTATGAGATTATTCAACTTCCTGGTGATTCTCCAACACTTTATGTATCCAAATCAAGCTTCTTACAAAGTGATTCATCCTGGTTTGATTGGAACGACGAAGAAGCTGTCCTATTCCCAAACTGGGAAACTGGAATCACCTGATTAGAAAGTGGGATAACTTCTTCATCCCAACTCCTATGAGATTTATTCAACTTCCTGGTGATTCTCCACCACTTTATGTATCCAAATCAAGCTTCTTACAAAGTGATTCATCCTGGTTTGATTGGAACGACGAAGAAGCTGTCCTATTCCCAAACTGGGAAACTGGAATCACCTGATTAGAAAGTGGGATAACTTCTTCATCCCAACTCCTATGAGATTTATTCAACTTCCTGGTGATTCTCCACCACTTTATGTATCCAAATCAAGCTTCTTACAAAGTGATTCATCCTGGTTTGATTGGAACGACGAAGAAGCTGTCCTATTCCCAAACTGGGAAACTGGAATCACCTGATTAGAAAGTGGGATAACTTCTTCATCCCAACTCCTATGAGATTTATTCAACTTCCTGGTGATTCTCCACCACTTTATGTATCCAAATCAAGCTTCTTACAAAGTGATTCATCCTGGTTTGATTGGAACGACGAAGAAGCTGTCCTATTCCCAAACTGGGAAACTGGAATCACCTGATTAGAAAGTGGGATAACTTCTTCATCCCAACTCCTATGAGATTTATTCAACTTCCTGGTGATTCTCCACCACTTTATGTATCCAAATCAAGCTTCTTACAAAGTGATTCATCCTGGTTTGATTGGAACGACGAAGAAGCTGTCCTATTCCCAAACTGGGAAACTGGAATCACCTGATTAGAAAGTGGGATAACTTCTTCATCCCAACTCCTATGAGATTTATTCAACTTCCTGGTGATTCTCCACCACTTTATGTATCCAAATCAAGCTTCTTACAAAGTGATTCATCCTGGTTTGATTGGAACGACGAAGAAGCTGTCCTATTCCCAAACTGGGAAACTGGAATCACCTGATTAGAAAGTGGGATAACTTCTTCATCCCAACTCCTATGAGATTTATTCAACTTCCTGGTGATTCTCCACCACTTTATGTATCCAAATCAAGCTTCTTACAAAGTGATTCATCCTGGTGTTATTGGAACGACGAAGAAGCTGTCCTATTCCCAAACTGGGAAACTGGAATCACCTGATTAGAAAGTGGGATAACTTCTTCATCCCAACTCCTATGAGATTTATTCAACTTCCTGGTGATTCTCCACCACTTTATGTATCCAAATCAAGCTTCTTACAAAGTGATTCATCCTGGTTTATTGGAACGACGAAGAAGCTGTCCTATTCCCAAACTGGGAAACTGGAATCACCTGATTAGAAAGTGGGATAACTTCTTCATCCCAACTCCTATGAGATTTATTCAACTTCCTGGTGATTCTCCACCACTTTATGTATCCAAATCAAGCTTCTTACAAAGTGATTCATCCTGGTTTGATTGGAACGACGAAGAAGCTGTCCTATTCCCAAACTGGGAAACTGGAATCACCTGATTAGAAAGTGGGATAACTTCTTCATCCCAACTCCTATGAGATTATTCAACTTCCTGGTGATTCTCCACCACTTTATGTATCCAAATCAAGCTTCTTACAAAGTGATTCATCCTGGTTGATTGGAACGACGAAGAAGCTGTCCTATTCCCAAACTGGGAAACTGGAATCACCTGATTAGAAAGTGGGATAACTTCTTCATCCCAACTCCTATGAGATTTATTCAACTTCCTGGTGATTCTCCACCACTTTATGTATCCAAATCAAGCTTCTTACAAAGTGATTCATCCTGGTTTGATTGGAACGACGAAGAAGCTGTCCTATTCCCAAACTGGGAAACTGGAATCACCTGATTAGAAAGTGGGATAACTTCTTCATCCCAACTCCTATGAGATTTATTCAACTTCCTGGTGATTCTCCACACTTTATGTATCCAAATCAAGCTTCTTACAAAGTGATTCATCCTGGTTTGATTGGAACGACGAAGAAGCTGTCCTATTCCCAAACTGGGAAACTGGAATCACCTGATTAGAAAGTGGGATAACTTCTTCATCCCAACTCCTATGAGATTTATTCAACTTCCTGGTGATTCTCCACCACTTTATGTATCCAAATCAAGCTTCTTACAAAGTGATTCATCCTGGTTTGATTGGAACGACGAAGAAGCTGTCCTATTCCCAAACTGGGAAACTGGAATCACCTGATTAGAAAGTGGGATAACTTCTTCATCCCAACTCCTATGAGATTTATTCAACTTCCTGGTGATTCTCCACCACTTTATGTATCCAAATCAAGCTTCTTACAAAGTGATTCATCCTGGTTTGATTGGAACGACGAAGAAGCTGTCCTATTCCCAAACTGGGAAACTGGAATCACCTGATTAGAAAGTGGGATAACTTCTTCATCCCAACTCCTATGAGATTTATTCAACTTCCTGGTGATTCTCCACCACTTTATGTATCCAAATCAAGCTTCTTACAAAGTGATTCATCCTGGTTTGATTGGAACGACGAAGAAGCTGTCCTATTCCCAAACTGGGAAACTGGAATCACCTGATTAGAAAGTGGGATAACTTCTTCATCCCAACTCCTATGAGATTTATTCAACTTCCTGGTGATTCTCCACCACTTTATGTATCCAAATCAAGCTTCTTACAAAGTGATTCATCCTGGTTTGATTGGAACGACGAAGAAGCTGTCCTATTCCCAAACTGGGAAACTGGAATCACCTGATTAGAAAGTGGGATAACTTCTTCATCCCAACTCCTATGAGATTTATTCAACTTCCTGGTGATTCTCCACCACTTTATGTATCCAAATCAAGCTTCTTACAAAGTGATTCATCCTGGTTTATTGGAACGACGAAGAAGAAGAAGCTGTCCTATTCCCAAACTGGGAAACTGGAATCACCTGATTAGAAAGTGGGATAACTTCTTCATCCCAACTCCTATGAGATTTATTCAACTTCCTGGTGATTCTCCACCACTTTATGTATCCAAATCAAGCTTCTTACAAAGTGATTCATCCTGGTTTGATTGGAACGACGAAGAAGCTGTCCTATTCCCAAACTGGGAAACTGGAATCACCTGATTAGAAAGTGGGATAACTTCTTCATCCCAACTCCTATGAGATTTATTCAACTTCCTGGTGATTCTCCACCACTTTATGTATCCAAATCAAGCTTCTTACAAAGTGATTCATCCTGGTTTGATTGGAACGACGAAGAAGCTGTCCTATTCCCAAACTGGGAAACTGGAATCACCTGATTAGAAAGTGGGATAACTTCTTCATCCCAACTCCTATGAGATTTATTCAACTTCCTGGTGATTCTCCACCACTTTATGTATCCAAATCAAGCTTCTTACAAAGTGATTCATCCTGGTGATTGGAACGACGAAGAAGCTGTCCTATTCCCAAACTGGGAAACTGGAATCACCTGATTAGAAAGTGGGATAACTTCTTCATCCCAACTCCTATGAGATTTATTCAACTTCCTGGTGATTCTCCACCACTTTATGTATCCAAATCAAGCTTCTTACAAAGTGATTCATCCTGGTTTGATTGGAACGACGAAGAAGCTGTCCTATTCCCAAACTGGGAAACTGGAATCACCTGATTAGAAAGTGGGATAACTTCTTCATCCCAACTCCTATGAGATTATTCAACTTCCTGGTGATTCTCCAACACTTTATGTATCCAAATCAAGCTTCTTACAAAGTGATTCATCCTGGTTTGATTGGAACGACGAAGAAGCTGTCCTATTCCCAAACTGGGAAACTGGAATCACCTGATTAGAAAGTGGGATAACTTCTTCATCCCAACTCCTATGAGATTTATTCAACTTCCTGGTGATTCTCCACCACTTTATGTATCCAAATCAAGCTTCTTACAAAGTGATTCATCCTGGTTTGATTGGAACGACGAAGAAGCTGTCCTATTCCCAAACTGGGAAACTGGAATCACCTGATTAGAAAGTGGGATAACTTCTTCATCCCAACTCCTATGAGATTTATTCAACTTCCTGGTGATTCTCCACACTTTATGTATCCAAATCAAGCTTCTTACAAAGTGATTCATCCTGGTTTGATTGGAACGACGAAGAAGCTGTCCTATTCCCAAACTGGGAAACTGGAATCACCTGATTAGAAAGTGGGATAACTTCTTCATCCCAACTCCTATGAGATTTATTCAACTTCCTGGTGATTCTCCACCACTTTATGTATCCAAATCAAGCTTCTTACAAAGTGATTCATCCTGGTTTATTGGAACGACGAAGAAGCTGTCCTATTCCCAAACTGGGAAACTGGAATCACCTGATTAGAAAGTGGGATAACTTCTTCATCCCAACTCCTATGAGATTATTCAACTTCCTGGTGATTCTCCACCACTTTATGTATCCAAATCAAGCTTCTTACAAAGTGATTCATCCTGGTTTGATTGGAACGACGAAGAAGCTGTCCTATTCCCAAACTGGGAAACTGGAATCACCTGATTAGAAAGTGGGATAACTTCTTCATCCCAACTCCTATGAGATTTATTCAACTTCCTGGTGATTCTCCACCACTTTATGTATCCAAATCAAGCTTCTTACAAAGTGATTCATCCTGGTTTGATTGGAACGACGAAGAAGCTGTCCTATTCCCAAACTGGGAAACTGGAATCACCTGATTAGAAAGTGGGATAACTTCTTCATCCCAACTCCTATGAGATTTATTCAACTTCCTGGTGATTCTCCACCACTTTATGTATCCAAATCAAGCTTCTTACAAAGTGATTCATCCTGGTTTATTGGAACGACGAAGAAGCTGTCCTATTCCCAAACTGGGAAACTGGAATCACCTGATTAGAAAGTGGGATAACTTCTTCATCCCAACTCCTATGAGATTTATTCAACTTCCTGGTGATTCTCCACCACTTTATGTATCCAAATCAAGCTTCTTACAAAGTGATTCATCCTGGTTTGATTGGAACGACGAAGAAGCTGTCCTATTCCCAAACTGGGAAACTGGAATCACCTGATTAGAAAGTGGGATAACTTCTTCATCCCAACTCCTATGAGATTTATTCAACTTCCTGGTGATTCTCCACCACTTTATGTATCCAAATCAAGCTTCTTACAAAGTGATTCATCCTGGTTTGATTGGAACGACGAAGAAGCTGTCCTATTCCCAAACTGGGAAACTGGAATCACCTGATTAGAAAGTGGGATAACTTCTTCATCCCAACTCCTATGAGATTTATTCAACTTCCTGGTGATTCTCCACCACTTTATGTATCCAAATCAAGCTTCTTACAAAGTGATTCATCCTGGTTTGATTGGAACGACGAAGAAGCTGTCCTATTCCCAAACTGGGAAACTGGAATCACCTGATTAGAAAGTGGGATAACTTCTTCATCCCAACTCCTATGAGATTTATTCAACTTCCTGGTGATTCTCCACACTTTATGTATCCAAATCAAGCTTCTTACAAAGTGATTCATCCTGGTTTGATTGGAACGACGAAGAAGCTGTCCTATTCCCAAACTGGGAAACTGGAATCACCTGATTAGAAAGTGGGATAACTTCTTCATCCCAACTCCTATGAGATTTATTCAACTTCCTGGTGATTCTCCACCACTTTATGTATCCAAATCAAGCTTCTTACAAAGTGATTCATCCTGGTTTGATTGGAACGACGAAGAAGCTGTCCTATTCCCAAACTGGGAAACTGGAATCACCTGATTAGAAAGTGGGATAACTTCTTCATCCCAACTCCTATGAGATTTATTCAACTTCCTGGTGATTCTCCACCACTTTATGTATCCAAATCAAGCTTCTTACAAAGTGATTCATCCTGGTTTGATTGGAACGACGAAGAAGCTGTCCTATTCCCAAACTGGGAAACTGGAATCACCTGATTAGAAAGTGGGATAACTTCTTCATCCCAACTCCTATGAGATTTATTCA
Source organism: Brassica napus (assembly GCF_020379485.1). NCBI lineage: Eukaryota > Viridiplantae > Streptophyta > Magnoliopsida > Brassicales > Brassicaceae > Brassica > Brassica napus. The sequence goes on from NW_026016428.1 coordinate 56,576, forward strand.
ACTTCCTGGTGATTCTCCACCACTTTATGTATCCAAATCAAGCTTCTTACAAAGTGATTCATCCTGGTTTGATTGGAACGACGAAGAAGCTGTCCTATTCCCAAACTGGGAAACTGGAATCACCTGATTAGAAAGTGGGATAACTTCTTCATCCCAACTCCTATGAGATTTATTCAACTTCCTGGTGATTCTCCACCACTTTATGTATCCAAATCAAGCTTCTTACAAAGTGATTCATCCTGGTTTATTGGAACGACGAAGAAGCTGTCCTATTCCCAAACTGGGAAACTGGAATCACCTGATTAGAAAGTGGGATAACTTCTTCATCCCAACTCCTATGAGATTTATTCAACTTCCTGGTGATTCTCCACCACTTTATGTATCCAAATCAAGCTTCTTACAAAGTGATTCATCCTGGTTTGATTGGAACGACGAAGAAGCTGTCCTATTCCCAAACTGGGAAACTGGAATCACCTGATTAGAAAGTGGGATAACTTCTTCATCCCAACTCCTATGAGATTTATTCAACTTCCTGGTGATTCTCCACCACTTTATGTATCCAAATCAAGCTTCTTACAAAGTGATTCATCCTGGTTGATTGGAACGACGAAGAAGCTGTCCTATTCCCAAACTGGGAAACTGGAATCACCTGATTAGAAAGTGGGATAACTTCTTCATCCCAACTCCTATGAGATTTATTCAACTTCCTGGTGATTCTCCACCACTTTATGTATCCAAATCAAGCTTCTTACAAAGTGATTCATCCTGGTGATTGGAACGACGAAGAAGCTGTCCTATTCCCAAACTGGGAAACTGGAATCACCTGATTAGAAAGTGGGATAACTTCTTCATCCCAACTCCTATGAGATTTATTCAACTTCCTGGTGATTCTCCACCACTTTATGTATCCAAATCAAGCTTCTTACAAAGTGATTCATCCTGGTTTGATTGGAACGACGAAGAAGCTGTCCTATTCCCAAACTGGGAAACTGGAATCACCTGATTAGAAAGTGGGATAACTTCTTCATCCCAACTCCTATGAGATTTATTCAACTTCCTGGTGATTCTCCACCACTTTATGTATCCAAATCAAGCTTCTTACAAAGTGATTCATCCTGGTTTGATTGGAACGACGAAGAAGCTGTCCTATTCCCAAACTGGGAAACTGGAATCACCTGATTAGAAAGTGGGATAACTTCTTCATCCCAACTCCTATGAGATTTATTCAACTTCCTGGTGATTCTCCACCACTTTATGTATCCAAATCAAGCTTCTTACAAAGTGATTCATCCTGGTTTGATTGGAACGACGAAGAAGCTGTCCTATTCCCAAACTGGGAAACTGGAATCACCTGATTAGAAAGTGGGATAACTTCTTCATCCCAACTCCTATGAGATTTATTCAACTTCCTGGTGATTCTCCACCACTTTATGTATCCAAATCAAGCTTCTTACAAAGTGATTCATCCTGGTTTGATTGGAACGACGAAGAAGCTGTCCTATTCCCAAACTGGGAAACTGGAATCACCTGATTAGAAAGTGGGATAACTTCTTCATCCCAACTCCTATGAGATTTATTCAACTTCCTGGTGATTCTCCACCACTTTATGTATCCAAATCAAGCTTCTTACAAAGTGATTCATCCTGGTTTGATTGGAACGACGAAGAAGCTGTCCTATTCCCAAACTGGGAAACTGGAATCACCTGATTAGAAAGTGGGATAACTTCTTCATCCCAACTCCTATGAGATTTATTCAACTTCCTGGTGATTCTCCACCACTTTATGTATCCAAATCAAGCTTCTTACAAAGTGATTCATCCTGGTTTGATTGGAACGACGAAGAAGCTGTCCTATTCCCAAACTGGGAAACTGGAATCACCTGATTAGAAAGTGGGATAACTTCTTCATCCCAACTCCTATGAGATTATTCAACTTCCTGGTGATTCTCCACCACTTTATGTATCCAAATCAAGCTTCTTACAAAGTGATTCATCCTGGTTTGATTGGAACGACGAAGAAGCTGTCCTATTCCCAAACTGGGAAACTGGAATCACCTGATTAGAAAGTGGGATAACTTCTTCATCCCAACTCCTATGAGATTTATTCAACTTCCTGGTGATTCTCCACCACTTTATGTATCCAAATCAAGCTTCTTACAAAGTGATTCATCCTGGTTTGATTGGAACGACGAAGAAGCTGTCCTATTCCCAAACTGGGAAACTGGAATCACCTGATTAGAAAGTGGGATAACTTCTTCATCCCAACTCCTATGAGATTTATTCAACTTCCTGGTGATTCTCCACACTTTATGTATCCAAATCAAGCTTCTTACAAAGTGATTCATCCTGGTTTGATTGGAACGACGAAGAAGCTGTCCTATTCCCAAACTGGGAAACTGGAATCACCTGATTAGAAAGTGGGATAACTTCTTCATCCCAACTCCTATGAGATTTATTCAACTTCCTGGTGATTCTCCACCACTTTATGTATCCAAATCAAGCTTCTTACAAAGTGATTCATCCTGGTTTGATTGGAACGACGAAGAAGCTGTCCTATTCCCAAACTGGGAAACTGGAATCACCTGATTAGAAAGTGGGATAACTTCTTCATCCCAACTCCTATGAGATTTATTCAACTTCCTGGTGATTCTCCACCACTTTATGTATCCAAATCAAGCTTCTTACAAAGTGATTCATCCTGGTTTGATTGGAACGACGAAGAAGCTGTCCTATTCCCAAACTGGGAAACTGGAATCACCTGATTAGAAAGTGGGATAACTTCTTCATCCCAACTCCTATGAGATTTATTCAACTTCCTGGTGATTCTCCACCACTTTATGTATCCAAATCAAGCTTCTTACAAAGTGATTCATCCTGGTGTTATTGGAACGACGAAGAAGCTGTCCTATTCCCAAACTGGGAAACTGGAATCACCTGATTAGAAAGTGGGATAACTTCTTCATCCCAACTCCTATGAGATTTATTCAACTTCCTGGTGATTCTCCACCACTTTATGTATCCAAATCAAGCTTCTTACAAAGTGATTCATCCTGGTTTGATTGGAACGACGAAGAAGCTGTCCTATTCCCAAACTGGGAAACTGGAATCACCTGATTAGAAAGTGGGATAACTTCTTCATCCCAACTCCTATGAGATTTATTCAACTTCCTGGTGATTCTCCACCACTTTATGTATCCAAATCAAGCTTCTTACAAAGTGATTCATCCTGGTTTATTGGAACGACGAAGAAGCTGTCCTATTCCCAAACTGGGAAACTGGAATCACCTGATTAGAAAGTGGGATAACTTCTTCATCCCAACTCCTATGAGATTTATTCAACTTCCTGGTGATTCTCCACCACTTTATGTATCCAAATCAAGCTTCTTACAAAGTGATTCATCCTGGTGTTATTGGAACGACGAAGAAGCTGTCCTATTCCCAAACTGGGAAACTGGAATCACCTGATTAGAAAGTGGGATAACTTCTTCATCCCAACTCCTATGAGATTTATTCAACTTCCTGGTGATTCTCCACCACTTTATGTATCCAAATCAAGCTTCTTACAAAGTGATTCATCCTGGTTTATTGGAACGACGAAGAAGCTGTCCTATTCCCAAACTGGGAAACTGGAATCACCTGATTAGAAAGTGGGATAACTTCTTCATCCCAACTCCTATGAGATTTATTCAACTTCCTGGTGATTCTCCACCACTTTATGTATCCAAATCAAGCTTCTTACAAAGTGATTCATCCTGGTTTGATTGGAACGACGAAGAAGCTGTCCTATTCCCAAACTGGGAAACTGGAATCACCTGATTAGAAAGTGGGATAACTTCTTCATCCCAACTCCTATGAGATTTATTCAACTTCCTGGTGATTCTCCACCACTTTATGTATCCAAATCAAGCTTCTTACAAAGTGATTCATCCTGGTTTGATTGGAACGACGAAGAAGCTGTCCTATTCCCAAACTGGGAAACTGGAATCACCTGATTAGAAAGTGGGATAACTTCTTCATCCCAACTCCTATGAGATTTATTCAACTTCCTGGTGATTCTCCACCACTTTATGTATCCAAATCAAGCTTCTTACAAAGTGATTCATCCTGGTTTGATTGGAACGACGAAGAAGCTGTCCTATTCCCAAACTGGGAAACTGGAATCACCTGATTAGAAAGTGGGATAACTTCTTCATCCCAACTCCTATGAGATTTATTCAACTTCCTGGTGATTCTCCACCACTTTATGTATCCAAATCAAGCTTCTTACAAAGTGATTCATCCTGGTTTGATTGGAACGACGAAGAAGCTGTCCTATTCCCAAACTGGGAAACTGGAATCACCTGATTAGAAAGTGGGATAACTTCTTCATCCCAACTCCTATGAGATTTATTCAACTTCCTGGTGATTCTCCACCACTTTATGTATCCAAATCAAGCTTCTTACAAAGTGATTCATCCTGGTTTGATTGGAACGACGAAGAAGCTGTCCTATTCCCAAACTGGGAAACTGGAATCACCTGATTAGAAAGTGGGATAACTTCTTCATCCCAACTCCTATGAGATTTATTCAACTTCCTGGTGATTCTCCACCACTTTATGTATCCAAATCAAGCTTCTTACAAAGTGATTCATCCTGGTTTATTGGAACGACGAAGAAGCTGTCCTATTCCCAAACTGGGAAACTGGAATCACCTGATTAGAAAGTGGGATAACTTCTTCATCCCAACTCCTATGAGATTTATTCAACTTCCTGGTGATTCTCCACCACTTTATGTATCCAAATCAAGCTTCTTACAAAGTGATTCATCCTGGTTTGATTGGAACGACGAAGAAGCTGTCCTATTCCCAAACTGGGAAACTGGAATCACCTGATTAGAAAGTGGGATAACTTCTTCATCCCAACTCCTATGAGATTTATTCAACTTCCTGGTGATTCTCCACCACTTTATGTATCCAAATCAAGCTTCTTACAAAGTGATTCATCCTGGTTTGATTGGAACGACGAAGAAGCTGTCCTATTCCCAAACTGGGAAACTGGAATCACCTGATTAGAAAGTGGGATAACTTCTTCATCCCAACTCCTATGAGATTTATTCAACTTCCTGGTGATTCTCCACCACTTTATGTATCCAAATCAAGCTTCTTACAAAGTGATTCATCCTGGTTTGATTGGAACGACGAAGAAGCTGTCCTATTCCCAAACTGGGAAACTGGAATCACCTGATTAGAAAGTGGGATAACTTCTTCATCCCAACTCCTATGAGATTTATTCAACTTCCTGGTGATTCTCCACCACTTTATGTATCCAAATCAAGCTTCTTACAAAGTGATTCATCCTGGTTTGATTGGAACGACGAAGAAGCTGTCCTATTCCCAAACTGGGAAACTGGAATCACCTGATTAGAAAGTGGGATAACTTCTTCATCCCAACTCCTATGAGATTTATTCAACTTCCTGGTGATTCTCCACCACTTTATGTATCCAAATCAAGCTTCTTACAAAGTGATTCATCCTGGTTTGATTGGAACGACGAAGAAGCTGTCCTATTCCCAAACTGGGAAACTGGAATCACCTGATTAGAAAGTGGGATAACTTCTTCATCCCAACTCCTATGAGATTTATTCAACTTCCTGGTGATTCTCCACCACTTTATGTATCCAAATCAAGCTTCTTACAAAGTGATTCATCCTGGTTTATTGGAACGACGAAGAAGCTGTCCTATTCCCAAACTGGGAAACTGGAATCACCTGATTAGAAAGTGGGATAACTTCTTCATCCCAACTCCTATGAGATTTATTCAACTTCCTGGTGATTCTCCACCACTTTATGTATCCAAATCAAGCTTCTTACAAAGTGATTCATCCTGGTTTGATTGGAACGACGAAGAAGCTGTCCTATTCCCAAACTGGGAAACTGGAATCACCTGATTAGAAAGTGGGATAACTTCTTCATCCCAACTCCTATGAGATTTATTCAACTTCCTGGTGATTCTCCACCACTTTATGTATCCAAATCAAGCTTCTTACAAAGTGATTCATCCTGGTGTGATTGGAACGACGAAGAAGCTGTCCTATTCCCAAACTGGGAAACTGGAATCACCTGATTAGAAAGTGGGATAACTTCTTCATCCCAACTCCTATGAGATTTATTCAACTTCCTGGTGATTCTCCACCACTTTATGTATCCAAATCAAGCTTCTTACAAAGTGATTCATCCTGGTTTATTGGAACGACGAAGAAGCTGTCCTATTCCCAAACTGGGAAACTGGAATCACCTGATTAGAAAGTGGGATAACTTCTTCATCCCAACTCCTATGAGATTTATTCAACTTCCTGGTGATTCTCCACCACTTTATGTATCCAAATCAAGCTTCTTACAAAGTGATTCATCCTGGTTTGATTGGAACGACGAAGAAGCTGTCCTATTCCCAAACTGGGAAACTGGAATCACCTGATTAGAAAGTGGGATAACTTCTTCATCCCAACTCCTATGAGATTTATTCAACTTCCTGGTGATTCTCCACCACTTTATGTATCCAAATCAAGCTTCTTACAAAGTGATTCATCCTGGTGTTATTGGAACGACGAAGAAGCTGTCCTATTCCCAAACTGGGAAACTGGAATCACCTGATTAGAAAGTGGGATAACTTCTTCATCCCAACTCCTATGAGATTTATTCAACTTCCTGGTGATTCTCCACCACTTTATGTATCCAAATCAAGCTTCTTACAAAGTGATTCATCCTGGTGTTATTGGAACGACGAAGAAGCTGTCCTATTCCCAAACTGGGAAACTGGAATCACCTGATTAGAAAGTGGGATAACTTCTTCATCCCAACTCCTATGAGATTATTCAACTTCCTGGTGATTCTCCACCACTTTATGTATCCAAATCAAGCTTCTTACAAAGTGATTCATCCTGGTTTATTGGAACGACGAAGAAGCTGTCCTATTCCCAAACTGGGAAACTGGAATCACCTGATTAGAAAGTGGGATAACTTCTTCATCCCAACTCCTATGAGATTTATTCAACTTCCTGGTGATTCTCCACCACTTTATGTATCCAAATCAAGCTTCTTACAAAGTGATTCATCCTGGTTTGATTGGAACGACGAAGAAGCTGTCCTATTCCCAAACTGGGAAACTGGAATCACCTGATTAGAAAGTGGGATAACTTCTTCATCCCAACTCCTATGAGATTTATTCAACTTCCTGGTGATTCTCCACCACTTTATGTATCCAAATCAAGCTTCTTACAAAGTGATTCATCCTGGTTTGATTGGAACGACGAAGAAGCTGTCCTATTCCCAAACTGGGAAACTGGAATCACCTGATTAGAAAGTGGGATAACTTCTTCATCCCAACTCCTATGAGATTTATTCAACTTCCTGGTGATTCTCCACCACTTTATGTATCCAAATCAAGCTTCTTACAAAGTGATTCATCCTGGTTTGATTGGAACGACGAAGAAGCTGTCCTATTCCCAAACTGGGAAACTGGAATCACCTGATTAGAAAGTGGGATAACTTCTTCATCCCAACTCCTATGAGATTTATTCAACTTCCTGGTGATTCTCCACCACTTTATGTATCCAAATCAAGCTTCTTACAAAGTGATTCATCCTGGTTTATTGGAACGACGAAGAAGCTGTCCTATTCCCAAACTGGGAAACTGGAATCACCTGATTAGAAAGTGGGATAACTTCTTCATCCCAACTCCTATGAGATTTATTCAACTTCCTGGTGATTCTCCACCACTTTATGTATCCAAATCAAGCTTCTTACAAAGTGATTCATCCTGGTTTGATTGGAACGACGAAGAAGCTGTCCTATTCCCAAACTGGGAAACTGGAATCACCTGATTAGAAAGTGGGATAACTTCTTCATCCCAACTCCTATGAGATTTATTCAACTTCCTGGTGATTCTCCACCACTTTATGTATCCAAATCAAGCTTCTTACAAAGTGATTCATCCTGGTTTGATTGGAACGACGAAGAAGCTGTCCTATTCCCAAACTGGGAAACTGGAATCACCTGATTAGAAAGTGGGATAACTTCTTCATCCCAACTCCTATGAGATTTATTCAACTTCCTGGTGATTCTCCACCACTTTATGTATCCAAATCAAGCTTCTTACAAAGTGATTCATCCTGGTTTGATTGGAACGACGAAGAAGCTGTCCTATTCCCAAACTGGGAAACTGGAATCACCTGATTAGAAAGTGGGATAACTTCTTCATCCCAACTCCTATGAGATTTATTCAACTTCCTGGTGATTCTCCACCACTTTATGTATCCAAATCAAGCTTCTTACAAAGTGATTCATCCTGGTTTATTGGAACGACGAAGAAGCTGTCCTATTCCCAAACTGGGAAACTGGAATCACCTGATTAGAAAGTGGGATAACTTCTTCATCCCAACTCCTATGAGATTTATTCAACTTCCTGGTGATTCTCCACCACTTTATGTATCCAAATCAAGCTTCTTACAAAGTGATTCATCCTGGTTTATTGGAACGACGAAGAAGCTGTCCTATTCCCAAACTGGGAAACTGGAATCACCTGATTAGAAAGTGGGATAACTTCTTCATCCCAACTCCTATGAGATTTATTCAACTTCCTGGTGATTCTCCACCACTTTATGTATCCAAATCAAGCTTCTTACAAAGTGATTCATCCTGGTTTGATTGGAACGACGAAGAAGCTGTCCTATTCCCAAACTGGGAAACTGGAATCACCTGATTAGAAAGTGGGATAACTTCTTCATCCCAACTCCTATGAGATTTATTCAACTTCCTGGTGATTCTCCACCACTTTATGTATCCAAATCAAGCTTCTTACAAAGTGATTCATCCTGGTTTATTGGAACGACGAAGAAGCTGTCCTATTCCCAAACTGGGAAACTGGAATCACCTGATTAGAAAGTGGGATAACTTCTTCATCCCAACTCCTATGAGATTTATTCAACTTCCTGGTGATTCTCCACCACTTTATGTATCCAAATCAAGCTTCTTACAAAGTGATTCATCCTGGTTTGATTGGAACGACGAAGAAGCTGTCCTATTCCCAAACTGGGAAACTGGAATCACCTGATTAGAAAGTGGGATAACTTCTTCATCCCAACTCCTATGAGATTATTCAACTTCCTGGTGATTCTCCACCACTTTATGTATCCAAATCAAGCTTCTTACAAAGTGATTCATCCTGGTTTGATTGGAACGACGAAGAAGCTGTCCTATTCCCAAACTGGGAAACTGGAATCACCTGATTAGAAAGTGGGATAACTTCTTCATCCCAACTCCTATGAGATTTATTCAACTTCCTGGTGATTCTCCACCACTTTATGTATCCAAATCAAGCTTCTTACAAAGTGATTCATCCTGGTTTGATTGGAACGACGAAGAAGCTGTCCTATTCCCAAACTGGGAAACTGGAATCACCTGATTAGAAAGTGGGATAACTTCTTCATCCCAACTCCTATGAGATTTATTCAACTTCCTGGTGATTCTCCACCACTTTATGTATCCAAATCAAGCTTCTTACAAAGTGATTCATCCTGGTTTGATTGGAACGACGAAGAAGCTGTCCTATTCCCAAACTGGGAAACTGGAATCACCTGATTAGAAAGTGGGATAACTTCTTCATCCCAACTCCTATGAGATTTATTCAACTTCCTGGTGATTCTCCACCACTTTATGTATCCAAATCAAGCTTCTTACAAAGTGATTCATCCTGGTTTATTGGAACGACGAAGAAGCTGTCCTATTCCCAAACTGGGAAACTGGAATCACCTGATTAGAAAGTGGGATAACTTCTTCATCCCAACTCCTATGAGATTTATTCAACTTCCTGGTGATTCTCCACCACTTTATGTATCCAAATCAAGCTTCTTACAAAGTGATTCATCCTGGTTTATTGGAACGACGAAGAAGCTGTCCTATTCCCAAACTGGGAAACTGGAATCACCTGATTAGAAAGTGGGATAACTTCTTCATCCCAACTCCTATGAGATTTATTCAACTTCCTGGTGATTCTCCACCACTTTATGTATCCAAATCAAGCTTCTTACAAAGTGATTCATCCTGGTTTATTGGAACGACGAAGAAGCTGTCCTATTCCCAAACTGGGAAACTGGAATCACCTGATTAGAAAGTGGGATAACTTCTTCATCCCAACTCCTATGAGATTTATTCAACTTCCTGGTGATTCTCCACCACTTTATGTATCCAAATCAAGCTTCTTACAAAGTGATTCATCCTGGTTTGATTGGAACGACGAAGAAGCTGTCCTATTCCCAAACTGGGAAACTGGAATCACCTGATTAGAAAGTGGGATAACTTCTTCATCCCAACTCCTATGAGATTTATTCAACTTCCTGGTGATTCTCCACCACTTTATGTATCCAAATCAAGCTTCTTACAAAGTGATTCATCCTGGTTTGATTGGAACGACGAAGAAGCTGTCCTATTCCCAAACTGGGAAACTGGAATCACCTGATTAGAAAGTGGGATAACTTCTTCATCCCAACTCCTATGAGATTATTCAACTTCCTGGTGATTCTCCACCACTTTATGTATCCAAATCAAGCTTCTTACAAAGTGATTCATCCTGGTTTGATTGGAACGACGAAGAAGCTGTCCTATTCCCAAACTGGGAAACTGGAATCACCTGATTAGAAAGTGGGATAACTTCTTCATCCCAACTCCTATGAGATTTATTCAACTTCCTGGTGATTCTCCACCACTTTATGTATCCAAATCAAGCTTCTTACAAAGTGATTCATCCTGGTTTGATTGGAACGACGAAGAAGCTGTCCTATTCCCAAACTGGGAAACTGGAATCACCTGATTAGAAAGTGGGATAACTTCTTCATCCCAACTCCTATGAGATTTATTCAACTTCCTGGTGATTCTCCACCACTTTATGTATCCAAATCAAGCTTCTTACAAAGTGATTCATCCTGGTTTGATTGGAACGACGAAGAAGCTGTCCTATTCCCAAACTGGGAAACTGGAATCACCTGATTAGAAAGTGGGATAACTTCTTCATCCCAACTCCTATGAGATTTATTCAACTTCCTGGTGATTCTCCACCACTTTATGTATCCAAATCAAGCTTCTTACAAAGTGATTCATCCTGGTTTGATTGGAACGACGAAGAAGCTGTCCTATTCCCAAACTGGGAAACTGGAATCACCTGATTAGAAAGTGGGATAACTTCTTCATCCCAACTCCTATGAGATTTATTCAACTTCCTGGTGATTCTCCACCACTTTATGTATCCAAATCAAGCTTCTTACAAAGTGATTCATCCTGGTTTATTGGAACGACGAAGAAGCTGTCCTATTCCCAAACTGGGAAACTGGAATCACCTGATTAGAAAGTGGGATAACTTCTTCATCCCAACTCCTATGAGATTTATTCAACTTCCTGGTGATTCTCCACCACTTTATGTATCCAAATCAAGCTTCTTACAAAGTGATTCATCCTGGTTTGATTGGAACGACGAAGAAGCTGTCCTATTCCCAAACTGGGAAACTGGAATCACCTGATTAGAAAGTGGGATAACTTCTTCATCCCAACTCCTATGAGATTTATTCAACTTCCTGGTGATTCTCCACCACTTTATGTATCCAAATCAAGCTTCTTACAAAGTGATTCATCCTGGTGTTATTGGAACGACGAAGAAGCTGTCCTATTCCCAAACTGGGAAACTGGAATCACCTGATTAGAAAGTGGGATAACTTCTTCATCCCAACTCCTATGAGATTTATTCAACTTCCTGGTGATTCTCCACCACTTTATGTATCCAAATCAAGCTTCTTACAAAGTGATTCATCCTGGTTTGATTGGAACGACGAAGAAGCTGTCCTATTCCCAAACTGGGAAACTGGAATCACCTGATTAGAAAGTGGGATAACTTCTTCATCCCAACTCCTATGAGATTTATTCAACTTCCTGGTGATTCTCCACCACTTTATGTATCCAAATCAAGCTTCTTACAAAGTGATTCATCCTGGTTTATTGGAACGACGAAGAAGCTGTCCTATTCCCAAACTGGGAAACTGGAATCACCTGATTAGAAAGTGGGATAACTTCTTCATCCCAACTCCTATGAGATTTATTCAACTTCCTGGTGATTCTCCACCACTTTATGTATCCAAATCAAGCTTCTTACAAAGTGATTCATCCTGGTTTGATTGGAACGACGAAGAAGCTGTCCTATTCCCAAACTGGGAAACTGGAATCACCTGATTAGAAAGTGGGATAACTTCTTCATCCCAACTCCTATGAGATTTATTCAACTTCCTGGTGATTCTCCACCACTTTATGTATCCAAATCAAGCTTCTTACAAAGTGATTCATCCTGGTTTGATTGGAACGACGAAGAAGCTGTCCTATTCCCAAACTGGGAAACTGGAATCACCTGATTAGAAAGTGGGATAACTTCTTCATCCCAACTCCTATGAGATTATTCAACTTCCTGGTGATTCTCCACCACTTTATGTATCCAAATCAAGCTTCTTACAAAGTGATTCATCCTGGTTTGATTGGAACGACGAAGAAGCTGTCCTATTCCCAAACTGGGAAACTGGAATCACCTGATTAGAAAGTGGGATAACTTCTTCATCCCAACTCCTATGAGATTTATTCAACTTCCTGGTGATTCTCCACCACTTTATGTATCCAAATCAAGCTTCTTACAAAGTGATTCATCCTGGTGTTGATTGGAACGACGAAGAAGCTGTCCTATTCCCAAACTGGGAAACTGGAATCACCTGATTAGAAAGTGGGATAACTTCTTCATCCCAACTCCTATGAGATTTATTCAACTTCCTGGTGATTCTCCACCACTTTATGTATCCAAATCAAGCTTCTTACAAAGTGATTCATCCTGGTTTATTGGAACGACGAAGAAGCTGTCCTATTCCCAAACTGGGAAACTGGAATCACCTGATTAGAAAGTGGGATAACTTCTTCATCCCAACTCCTATGAGATTTATTCAACTTCCTGGTGATTCTCCCAACTTTATGTATCCAAATCAAGCTTCTTACAAAGTGATTCATCCTGGTTTGATTGGAACGACGAAGAAGCTGTCCTATTCCCAAACTGGGAAACTGGAATCACCTGATTAGAAAGTGGGATAACTTCTTCATCCCAACTCCTATGAGATTTATTCAACTTCCTGGTGATTCTCCACCACTTTATGTATCCAAATCAAGCTTCTTACAAAGTGATTCATCCTGGTTTGATTGGAACGACGAAGAAGCTGTCCTATTCCCAAACTGGGAAACTGGAATCACCTGATTAGAAAGTGGGATAACTTCTTCATCCCAACTCCTATGAGATTTATTCAACTTCCTGGTGATTCTCCACCACTTTATGTATCCAAATCAAGCTTCTTACAAAGTGATTCATCCTGGTTTGATTGGAACGACGAAGAAGCTGTCCTATTCCCAAACTGGGAAACTGGAATCACCTGATTAGAAAGTGGGATAACTTCTTCATCCCAACTCCTATGAGATTTATTCAACTTCCTGGTGATTCTCCACCACTTTATGTATCCAAATCAAGCTTCTTACAAAGTGATTCATCCTGGTTTGATTGGAACGACGAAGAAGCTGTCCTATTCCCAAACTGGGAAACTGGAATCACCTGATTAGAAAGTGGGATAACTTCTTCATCCCAACTCCTATGAGATTTATTCAACTTCCTGGTGATTCTCCAACACTTTATGTATCCAAATCAAGCTTCTTACAAAGTGATTCATCCTGGTTTGATTGGAACGACGAAGAAGCTGTCCTATTCCCAAACTGGGAAACTGGAATCACCTGATTAGAAAGTGGGATAACTTCTTCATCCCAACTCCTATGAGATTTATTCAACTTCCTGGTGATTCTCCACCACTTTATGTATCCAAATCAAGCTTCTTACAAAGTGATTCATCCTGGTTTGATTGGAACGACGAAGAAGCTGTCCTATTCCCAAACTGGGAAACTGGAATCACCTGATTAGAAAGTGGGATAACTTCTTCATCCCAACTCCTATGAGATTTATTCAACTTCCTGGTGATTCTCCACCTTTATGTATCCAAATCAAGCTTCTTACAAAGTGATTCATCCTGGTTTGATTGGAACGACGAAGAAGCTGTCCTATTCCCAAACTGGGAAACTGGAATCACCTGATTAGAAAGTGGGATAACTTCTTCATCCCAACTCCTATGAGATTTATTCAACTTCCTGGTGATTCTCCAACACTTTATGTATCCAAATCAAGCTTCTTACAAAGTGATTCATCCTGGTTTGATTGGAACGACGAAGAAGCTGTCCTATTCCCAAACTGGGAAACTGGAATCACCTGATTAGAAAGTGGGATAACTTCTTCATCCCAACTCCTATGAGATTTATTCAACTTCCTGGTGATTCTCCAACACTTTATGTATCCAAATCAAGCTTCTTACAAAGTGATTCATCCTGGTTTGATTGGAACGACGAAGAAGCTGTCCTATTCCCAAACTGGGAAACTGGAATCACCTGATTAGAAAGTGGGATAACTTCTTCATCCCAACTCCTATGAGATTTATTCAACTTCCTGGTGATTCTCCACCTTTATGTATCCAAATCAAGCTTCTTACAAAGTGATTCATCCTGGTTTGATTGGAACGACGAAGAAGCTGTCCTATTCCCAAACTGGGAAACTGGAATCACCTGATTAGAAAGTGGGATAACTTCTTCATCCCAACTCCTATGAGATTTATTCAACTTCCTGGTGATTCTCCACCACTTTATGTATCCAAATCAAGCTTCTTACAAAGTGATTCATCCTGGTTTTTGGAACGACGAAGAAGCTGTCCTATTCCCAAACTGGGAAACTGGAATCACCTGATTAGAAAGTGGGATAACTTCTTCATCCCAACTCCTATGAGATTTATTCAACTTCCTGGTGATTCTCCACCACTTTATGTATCCAAATCAAGCTTCTTACAAAGTGATTCATCCTGGTTTGATTGGAACGACGAAGAAGCTGTCCTATTCCCAAACTGGGAAACTGGAATCACCTGATTAGAAAGTGGGATAACTTCTTCATCCCAACTCCTATGAGATTTATTCAACTTCCTGGTGATTCTCCACCACTTTATGTATCCAAATCAAGCTTCTTACAAAGTGATTCATCCTGGTTTGATTGGAACGACGAAGAAGCTGTCCTATTCCCAAACTGGGAAACTGGAATCACCTGATTAGAAAGTGGGATAACTTCTTCATCCCAACTCCTATGAGATTTATTCAACTTCCTGGTGATTCTCCACCACTTTATGTATCCAAATCAAGCTTCTTACAAAGTGATTCATCCTGGTTTGATTGGAACGACGAAGAAGCTGTCCTATTCCCAAACTGGGAAACTGGAATCACCTGATTAGAAAGTGGGATAACTTCTTCATCCCAACTCCTATGAGATTTATTCAACTTCCTGGTGATTCTCCACACTTTATGTATCCAAATCAAGCTTCTTACAAAGTGATTCATCCTGGTTTGATTGGAACGACGAAGAAGCTGTCCTATTCCCAAACTGGGAAACTGGAATCACCTGATTAGAAAGTGGGATAACTTCTTCATCCCAACTCCTATGAGATTTATTCAACTTCCTGGTGATTCTCCACCACTTTATGTATCCAAATCAAGCTTCTTACAAAGTGATTCATCCTGGTTTGATTGGAACGACGAAGAAGCTGTCCTATTCCCAAACTGGGAAACTGGAATCACCTGATTAGAAAGTGGGATAACTTCTTCATCCCAACTCCTATGAGATTTATTCAACTTCCTGGTGATTCTCCACCACTTTATGTATCCAAATCAAGCTTCTTACAAAGTGATTCATCCTGGTTTGATTGGAACGACGAAGAAGCTGTCCTATTCCCAAACTGGGAAACTGGAATCACCTGATTAGAAAGTGGGATAACTTCTTCATCCCAACTCCTATGAGATTTATTCAACTTCCTGGTGATTCTCCACCACTTTATGTATCCAAATCAAGCTTCTTACAAAGTGATTCATCCTGGTTTGATTGGAACGACGAAGAAGCTGTCCTATTCCCAAACTGGGAAACTGGAATCACCTGATTAGAAAGTGGGATAACTTCTTCATCCCAACTCCTATGAGATTTATTCAACTTCCTGGTGATTCTCCACCACTTTATGTATCCAAATCAAGCTTCTTACAAAGTGATTCATCCTGGTTTGATTGGAACGACGAAGAAGCTGTCCTATTCCCAAACTGGGAAACTGGAATCACCTGATTAGAAAGTGGGATAACTTCTTCATCCCAACTCCTATGAGATTTATTCAACTTCCTGGTGATTCTCCACCACTTTATGTATCCAAATCAAGCTTCTTACAAAGTGATTCATCCTGGTTTGATTGGAACGACGAAGAAGCTGTCCTATTCCCAAACTGGGAAACTGGAATCACCTGATTAGAAAGTGGGATAACTTCTTCATCCCAACTCCTATGAGATTTATTCAACTTCCTGGTGATTCTCCAACACTTTATGTATCCAAATCAAGCTTCTTACAAGTGATTCATCCTGGTTTGATTGGAACGACGAAGAAGCTGTCCTATTCCCAAACTGGGAAACTGGAATCACCTGATTAGAAAGTGGGATAACTTCTTCATCCCAACTCCTATGAGATTTATTCAACTTCCTGGTGATTCTCCACCACTTTATGTATCCAAATCAAGCTTCTTACAAAGTGATTCATCCTGGTTTGATTGGAACGACGAAGAAGCTGTCCTATTCCCAAACTGGGAAACTGGAATCACCTGATTAGAAAGTGGGATAACTTCTTCATCCCAACTCCTATGAGATTTATTCAACTTCCTGGTGATTCTCCACCACTTTATGTATCCAAATCAAGCTTCTTACAAAGTGATTCATCCTGGTTGATTGGAACGACGAAGAAGCTGTCCTATTCCCAAACTGGGAAACTGGAATCACCTGATTAGAAAGTGGGATAACTTCTTCATCCCAACTCCTATGAGATTTATTCAACTTCCTGGTGATTCTCCACCACTTTATGTATCCAAATCAAGCTTCTTACAAAGTGATTCATCCTGGTTTGATTGGAACGACGAAGAAGCTGTCCTATTCCCAAACTGGGAAACTGGAATCACCTGATTAGAAAGTGGGATAACTTCTTCATCCCAACTCCTATGAGATTTATTCAACTTCCTGGTGATTCTCCACCACTTTATGTATCCAAATCAAGCTTCTTACAAAGTGATTCATCCTGGTTGATTGGAACGACGAAGAAGCTGTCCTATTCCCAAACTGGGAAACTGGAATCACCTGATTAGAAAGTGGGATAACTTCTTCATCCCAACTCCTATGAGATTTATTCAACTTCCTGGTGATTCTCCACCACTTTATGTATCCAAATCAAGCTTCTTACAAAGTGATTCATCCTGGTTTGATTGGAACGACGAAGAAGCTGTCCTATTCCCAAACTGGGAAACTGGAATCACCTGATTAGAAAGTGGGATAACTTCTTCATCCCAACTCCTATGAGATTTATTCAACTTCCTGGTGATTTCTCCACTTTATGTATCCAAATCAAGCTTCTTACAAAGTGATTCATCCTGGTTTGATTGGAACGACGAAGAAGCTGTCCTATTCCCAAACTGGGAAACTGGAATCACCTGATTAGAAAGTGGGATAACTTCTTCATCCCAACTCCTATGAGATTTATTCAACTTCCTGGTGATTCTCCACACTTTATGTATCCAAATCAAGCTTCTTACAAAGTGATTCATCCTGGTTTGATTGGAACGACGAAGAAGCTGTCCTATTCCCAAACTGGGAAACTGGAATCACCTGATTAGAAAGTGGGATAACTTCTTCATCCCAACTCCTATGAGATTTATTCAACTTCCTGGTGATTCTCCACCACTTTATGTATCCAAATCAAGCTTCTTACAAAGTGATTCATCCTGGTTTGATTGGAACGACGAAGAAGCTGTCCTATTCCCAAACTGGGAAACTGGAATCACCTGATTAGAAAGTGGGATAACTTCTTCATCCCAACTCCTATGAGATTTATTCAACTTCCTGGTGATTCTCCACCACTTTATGTATCCAAATCAAGCTTCTTACAAAGTGATTCATCCTGGTTTGATTGGAACGACGAAGAAGCTGTCCTATTCCCAAACTGGGAAACTGGAATCACCTGATTAGAAAGTGGGATAACTTCTTCATCCCAACTCCTATGAGATTTATTCAACTTCCTGGTGATTCTCCACCACTTTATGTATCCAAATCAAGCTTCTTACAAAGTGATTCATCCTGGTTTGATTGGAACGACGAAGAAGCTGTCCTATTCCCAAACTGGGAAACTGGAATCACCTGATTAGAAAGTGGGATAACTTCTTCATCCCAACTCCTATGAGATTTATTCAACTTCCTGGTGATTCTCCACCACTTTATGTATCCAAATCAAGCTTCTTACAAAGTGATTCATCCTGGTTTGATTGAACGACGAAGAAGCTGTCCTATTCCCAAACTGGGAAACTGGAATCACCTGATTAGAAAGTGGGATAACTTCTTCATCCCAACTCCTATGAGATTTATTCAACTTCCTGGTGATTCTCCACCACTTTATGTATCCAAATCAAGCTTCTTACAAAGTGATTCATCCTGGTTTGATTGGAACGACGAAGAAGCTGTCCTATTCCCAAACTGGGAAACTGGAATCACCTGATTAGAAAGTGGGATAACTTCTTCATCCCAACTCCTATGAGATTTATTCAACTTCCTGGTGATTCTCCACCACTTTATGTATCCAAATCAAGCTTCTTACAAAGTGATTCATCCTGGTTTGATTGGAACGACGAAGAAGCTGTCCTATTCCCAAACTGGGAAACTGGAATCACCTGATTAGAAAGTGGGATAACTTCTTCATCCCAACTCCTATGAGATTTATTCAACTTCCTGGTGATTCTCCACCACTTTATGTATCCAAATCAAGCTTCTTACAAAGTGATTCATCCTGGTTTGATTGGAACGACGAAGAAGCTGTCCTATTCCCAAACTGGGAAACTGGAATCACCTGATTAGAAAGTGGGATAACTTCTTCATCCCAACTCCTATGAGATTTATTCAACTTCCTGGTGATTCTCCAACACTTTATGTATCCAAATCAAGCTTCTTACAAAGTGATTCATCCTGGTTTGATTGGAACGACGAAGAAGCTGTCCTATTCCCAAACTGGGAAACTGGAATCACCTGATTAGAAAGTGGGATAACTTCTTCATCCCAACTCCTATGAGATTTATTCAACTTCCTGGTGATTCTCCAACACTTTATGTATCCAAATCAAGCTTCTTACAAAGTGATTCATCCTGGTTTGATTGGAACGACGAAGAAGCTGTCCTATTCCCAAACTGGGAAACTGGAATCACCTGATTAGAAAGTGGGATAACTTCTTCATCCCAACTCCTATGAGATTTATTCAACTTCCTGGTGATTCTCCACCACTTTATGTATCCAAATCAAGCTTCTTACAAAGTGATTCATCCTGGTTTGATTGGAACGACGAAGAAGCTGTCCTATTCCCAAACTGGGAAACTGGAATCACCTGATTAGAAAGTGGGATAACTTCTTCATCCCAACTCCTATGAGATTTATTCAACTTCCTGGTGATTCTCCAACACTTTATGTATCCAAATCAAGCTTCTTACAAAGTGATTCATCCTGGTTTGATTGGAACGACGAAGAAGCTGTCCTATTCCCAAACTGGGAAACTGGAATCACCTGATTAGAAAGTGGGATAACTTCTTCATCCCAACTCCTATGAGATTTATTCAACTTCCTGGTGATTCTCCAACACTTTATGTATCCAAATCAAGCTTCTTACAAAGTGATTCATCCTGGTTTGATTGGAACGACGAAGAAGCTGTCCTATTCCCAAACTGGGAAACTGGAATCACCTGATTAGAAAGTGGGATAACTTCTTCATCCCAACTCCTATGAGATTTATTCAACTTCCTGGTGATTCTCCAACACTTTATGTATCCAAATCAAGCTTCTTACAAAGTGATTCATCCTGGTTTGATTGGAACGACGAAGAAGCTGTCCTATTCCCAAACTGGGAAACTGGAATCACCTGATTAGAAAGTGGGATAACTTCTTCATCCCAACTCCTATGAGATTTATTCAACTTCCTGGTGATTCTCCACCACTTTATGTATCCAAATCAAGCTTCTTACAAAGTGATTCATCCTGGTTTATTGGAACGACGAAGAAGCTGTCCTATTCCCAAACTGGGAAACTGGAATCACCTGATTAGAAAGTGGGATAACTTCTTCATCCCAACTCCTATGAGATTTATTCAACTTCCTGGTGATTCTCCACCACTTTATGTATCCAAATCAAGCTTCTTACAAAGTGATTCATCCTGGTTTGATTGGAACGACGAAGAAGCTGTCCTATTCCCAAACTGGGAAACTGGAATCACCTGATTAGAAAGTGGGATAACTTCTTCATCCCAACTCCTATGAGATTTATTCAACTTCCTGGTGATTCTCCACCACTTTATGTATCCAAATCAAGCTTCTTACAAAGTGATTCATCCTGGTTTGATTGGAACGAAGAAGAAGCTGTCCTATTCCCAAACTGGGAAACTGGAATCACCTGATTAGAAAGTGGGATAACTTCTTCATCCCAACTCCTATGAGATTTATTCAACTTCCTGGTGATTCTCCAACACTTTATGTATCCAAATCAAGCTTCTTACAAAGTGATTCATCCTGGTTTGATTGGAACGAAGAAGAAGCTGTCCTATTCCCAAACTGGGAAACTGGAATCACCTGATTAGAAAGTGGGATAACTTCTTCATCCCAACTCCTATGAGATTTATTCAACTTCCTGGTGATTCTCCACCACTTTATGTATCCAAATCAAGCTTCTTACAAAGTGATTCATCCTGGTTTGATTGGAACGACGAAGAAGCTGTCCTATTCCCAAACTGGGAAACTGGAATCACCTGATTAGAAAGTGGGATAACTTCTTCATCCCAACTCCTATGAGATTTATTCAACTTCCTGGTGATTCTCCAACACTTTATGTATCCAAATCAAGCTTCTTACAAAGTGATTCATCCTGGTTTGATTGGAACGACGAAGAAGCTGTCCTATTCCCAAACTGGGAAACTGGAATCACCTGATTAGAAAGTGGGATAACTTCTTCATCCCAACTCCTATGAGATTTATTCAACTTCCTGGTGATTCTCCAACACTTTATGTATCCAAATCAAGCTTCTTACAAAGTGATTCATCCTGGTTTGATTGGAACGACGAAGAAGCTGTCCTATTCCCAAACTGGGAAACTGGAATCACCTGATTAGAAAGTGGGATAACTTCTTCATCCCAACTCCTATGAGATTTATTCAACTTCCTGGTGATTCTCCAACACTTTATGTATCCAAATCAAGCTTCTTACAAAGTGATTCATCCTGGTTTATTGGAACGACGAAGAAGCTGTCCTATTCCCAAACTGGGAAACTGGAATCACCTGATTAGAAAGTGGGATAACTTCTTCATCCCAACTCCTATGAGATTTATTCAACTTCCTGGTGATTCTCCAACACTTTATGTATCCAAATCAAGCTTCTTACAAAGTGATTCATCCTGGTTTGATTGGAACGACGAAGAAGCTGTCCTATTCCCAAACTGGGAAACTGGAATCACCTGATTAGAAAGTGGGATAACTTCTTCATCCCAACTCCTATGAGATTTATTCAACTTCCTGGTGATTCTCCACCACTTTATGTATCCAAATCAAGCTTCTTACAAAGTGATTCATCCTGGTTGATTGGAACGACGAAGAAGCTGTCCTATTCCCAAACTGGGAAACTGGAATCACCTGATTAGAAAGTGGGATAACTTCTTCATCCCAACTCCTATGAGATTTATTCAACTTCCTGGTGATTCTCCACCACTTTATGTATCCAAATCAAGCTTCTTACAAAGTGATTCATCCTGGTTTGATTGGAACGACGAAGAAGCTGTCCTATTCCCAAACTGGGAAACTGGAATCACCTGATTAGAAAGTGGGATAACTTCTTCATCCCAACTCCTATGAGATTTATTCAACTTCCTGGTGATTCTCCAACACTTTATGTATCCAAATCAAGCTTCTTACAAAGTGATTCATCCTGGTTTGATTGGAACGACGAAGAAGCTGTCCTATTCCCAAACTGGGAAACTGGAATCACCTGATTAGAAAGTGGGATAACTTCTTCATCCCAACTCCTATGAGATTTATTCAACTTCCTGGTGATTCTCCACACTTTATGTATCCAAATCAAGCTTCTTACAAAGTGATTCATCCTGGTTTGATTGGAACGACGAAGAAGCTGTCCTATTCCCAAACTGGGAAACTGGAATCACCTGATTAGAAAGTGGGATAACTTCTTCATCCCAACTCCTATGAGATTTATTCAACTTCCTGGTGTTTCTCCACCACTTTATGTATCCAAATCAAGCTTCTTACAAAGTGATTCATCCTGGTTTGATTGGAACGACGAAGAAGCTGTCCTATTCCCAAACTGGGAAACTGGAATCACCTGATTAGAAAGTGGGATAACTTCTTCATCCCAACTCCTATGAGATTTATTCAACTTCCTGGTGATTCTCCAACACTTTATGTATCCAAATCAAGCTTCTTACAAAGTGATTCATCCTGGTTTGATTGGAACGACGAAGAAGCTGTCCTATTCCCAAACTGGGAAACTGGAATCACCTGATTAGAAAGTGGGATAACTTCTTCATCCCAACTCCTATGAGATTTATTCAACTTCCTGGTGATTCTCCAACACTTTATGTATCCAAATCAAGCTTCTTACAAAGTGATTCATCCTGGTTTGATTGGAACGACGAAGAAGCTGTCCTATTCCCAAACTGGGAAACTGGAATCACCTGATTAGAAAGTGGGATAACTTCTTCATCCCAACTCCTATGAGATTTATTCAACTTCCTGGTGATTCTCCAACACTTTATGTATCCAAATCAAGCTTCTTACAAAGTGATTCATCCTGGTTTGATTGGAACGACGAAGAAGCTGTCCTATTCCCAAACTGGGAAACTGGAATCACCTGATTAGAAAGTGGGATAACTTCTTCATCCCAACTCCTATGAGATTTATTCAACTTCCTGGTGATTCTCCACCACTTTATGTATCCAAATCAAGCTTCTTACAAAGTGATTCATCCTGGTTTGATTGGAACGACGAAGAAGCTGTCCTATTCCCAAACTGGGAAACTGGAATCACCTGATTAGAAAGTGGGATAACTTCTTCATCCCAACTCCTATGAGATTTATTCAACTTCCTGGTGTTTCTCCACCACTTTATGTATCCAAATCAAGCTTCTTACAAAGTGATTCATCCTGGTTTGATTGGAACGACGAAGAAGCTGTCCTATTCCCAAACTGGGAAACTGGAATCACCTGATTAGAAAGTGGGATAACTTCTTCATCCCAACTCCTATGAGATTTATTCAACTTCCTGGTGATTCTCCACCACTTTATGTATCCAAATCAAGCTTCTTACAAAGTGATTCATCCTGGTTTGATTGGAACGACGAAGAAGCTGTCCTATTCCCAAACTGGGAAACTGGAATCACCTGATTAGAAAGTGGGATAACTTCTTCATCCCAACTCCTATGAGATTTATTCAACTTCCTGGTGATTCTCCACCACTTTATGTATCCAAATCAAGCTTCTTACAAAGTGATTCATCCTGGTTTGATTGGAACGACGAAGAAGCTGTCCTATTCCCAAACTGGGAAACTGGAATCACCTGATTAGAAAGTGGGATAACTTCTTCATCCCAACTCCTATGAGATTTATTCAACTTCCTGGTGATTCTCCACCACTTTATGTATCCAAATCAAGCTTCTTACAAAGTGATTCATCCTGGTTTGATTGGAACGACGAAGAAGCTGTCCTATTCCCAAACTGGGAAACTGGAATCACCTGATTAGAAAGTGGGATAACTTCTTCATCCCAACTCCTATGAGATTTATTCAACTTCCTGGTGATTCTCCAACACTTTATGTATCCAAATCAAGCTTCTTACAAAGTGATTCATCCTGGTTTGATTGGAACGACGAAGAAGCTGTCCTATTCCCAAACTGGGAAACTGGAATCACCTGATTAGAAAGTGGGATAACTTCTTCATCCCAACTCCTATGAGATTTATTCAACTTCCTGGTGATTCTCCAACACTTTATGTATCCAAATCAAGCTTCTTACAAAGTGATTCATCCTGGTTTGATTGGAACGACGAAGAAGCTGTCCTATTCCCAAACTGGGAAACTGGAATCACCTGATTAGAAAGTGGGATAACTTCTTCATCCCAACTCCTATGAGATTTATTCAACTTCCTGGTGTTTCTCCACCACTTTATGTATCCAAATCAAGCTTCTTACAAAGTGATTCATCCTGGTTTGATTGGAACGACGAAGAAGCTGTCCTATTCCCAAACTGGGAAACTGGAATCACCTGATTAGAAAGTGGGATAACTTCTTCATCCCAACTCCTATGAGATTTATTCAACTTCCTGGTGATTCTCCAACACTTTATGTATCCAAATCAAGCTTCTTACAAAGTGATTCATCCTGGTTTGATTGGAACGACGAAGAAGCTGTCCTATTCCCAAACTGGGAAACTGGAATCACCTGATTAGAAAGTGGGATAACTTCTTCATCCCAACTCCTATGAGATTTATTCAACTTCCTGGTGATTCTCCAACACTTTATGTATCCAAATCAAGCTTCTTACAAAGTGATTCATCCTGGTTTGATTGGAACGACGAAGAAGCTGTCCTATTCCCAAACTGGGAAACTGGAATCACCTGATTAGAAAGTGGGATAACTTCTTCATCCCAACTCCTATGAGATTTATTCAACTTCCTGGTGATTCTCCAACACTTTATGTATCCAAATCAAGCTTCTTACAAAGTGATTCATCCTGGTTTGATTGGAACGACGAAGAAGCTGTCCTATTCCCAAACTGGGAAACTGGAATCACCTGATTAGAAAGTGGGATAACTTCTTCATCCCAACTCCTATGAGATTTATTCAACTTCCTGGTGATTCTCCACCACTTTATGTATCCAAATCAAGCTTCTTACAAAGTGATTCATCCTGGTTTGATTGGAACGACGAAGAAGCTGTCCTATTCCCAAACTGGGAAACTGGAATCACCTGATTAGAAAGTGGGATAACTTCTTCATCCCAACTCCTATGAGATTTATTCAACTTCCTGGTGATTCTCCACCATTTATGTATCCAAATCAAGCTTCTTACAAAGTGATTCATCCTGGTTTGATTGGAACGACGAAGAAGCTGTCCTATTCCCAAACTGGGAAACTGGAATCACCTGATTAGAAAGTGGGATAACTTCTTCATCCCAACTCCTATGAGATTTATTCAACTTCCTGGTGATTCTCCAACACTTTATGTATCCAAATCAAGCTTCTTACAAAGTGATTCATCCTGGTTTGATTGGAACGACGAAGAAGCTGTCCTATTCCCAAACTGGGAAACTGGAATCACCTGATTAGAAAGTGGGATAACTTCTTCATCCCAACTCCTATGAGATTTATTCAACTTCCTGGTGATTCTCCACCACTTTATGTATCCAAATCAAGCTTCTTACAAAGTGATTCATCCTGGTTTGATTGGAACGACGAAGAAGCTGTCCTATTCCCAAACTGGGAAACTGGAATCACCTGATTAGAAAGTGGGATAACTTCTTCATCCCAACTCCTATGAGATTTATTCAACTTCCTGGTGATTCTCCACCATTTATGTATCCAAATCAAGCTTCTTACAAAGTGATTCATCCTGGTTTGATTGGAACGACGAAGAAGCTGTCCTATTCCCAAACTGGGAAACTGGAATCACCTGATTAGAAAGTGGGATAACTTCTTCATCCCAACTCCTATGAGATTTATTCAACTTCCTGGTGATTCTCCACCACTTTATGTATCCAAATCAAGCTTCTTACAAAGTGATTCATCCTGGTTTGATTGGAACGACGAAGAAGCTGTCCTATTCCCAAACTGGGAAACTGGAATCACCTGATTAGAAAGTGGGATAACTTCTTCATCCCAACTCCTATGAGATTTATTCAACTTCCTGGTGATTCTCCAACACTTTATGTATCCAAATCAAGCTTCTTACAAAGTGATTCATCCTGGTTTGATTGGAACGACGAAGAAGCTGTCCTATTCCCAAACTGGGAAACTGGAATCACCTGATTAGAAAGTGGGATAACTTCTTCATCCCAACTCCTATGAGATTTATTCAACTTCCTGGTGATTCTCCACCACTTTATGTATCCAAATCAAGCTTCTTACAAAGTGATTCATCCTGGTTTGATTGGAACGACGAAGAAGCTGTCCTATTCCCAAACTGGGAAACTGGAATCACCTGATTAGAAAGTGGGATAACTTCTTCATCCCAACTCCTATGAGATTTATTCAACTTCCTGGTGATTCTCCACACTTTATGTATCCAAATCAAGCTTCTTACAAAGTGATTCATCCTGGTTTGATTGGAACGACGAAGAAGCTGTCCTATTCCCAAACTGGGAAACTGGAATCACCTGATTAGAAAGTGGGATAACTTCTTCATCCCAACTCCTATGAGATTTATTCAACTTCCTGGTGATTCTCCACCACTTTATGTATCCAAATCAAGCTTCTTACAAAGTGATTCATCCTGGTTTGATTGGAACGACGAAGAAGCTGTCCTATTCCCAAACTGGGAAACTGGAATCACCTGATTAGAAAGTGGGATAACTTCTTCATCCCAACTCCTATGAGATTTATTCAACTTCCTGGTGATTCTCCAACACTTTATGTATCCAAATCAAGCTTCTTACAAAGTGATTCATCCTGGTTTGATTGGAACGACGAAGAAGCTGTCCTATTCCCAAACTGGGAAACTGGAATCACCTGATTAGAAAGTGGGATAACTTCTTCATCCCAACTCCTATGAGATTTATTCAACTTCCTGGTGATTCTCCACCACTTTATGTATCCAAATCAAGCTTCTTACAAAGTGATTCATCCTGGTTTGATTGGAACGACGAAGAAGCTGTCCTATTCCCAAACTGGGAAACTGGAATCACCTGATTAGAAAGTGGGATAACTTCTTCATCCCAACTCCTATGAGATTTATTCAACTTCCTGGTGATTCTCCAACACTTTATGTATCCAAATCAAGCTTCTTACAAAGTGATTCATCCTGGTTTGATTGGAACGACGAAGAAGCTGTCCTATTCCCAAACTGGGAAACTGGAATCACCTGATTAGAAAGTGGGATAACTTCTTCATCCCAACTCCTATGAGATTTATTCAACTTCCTGGTGATTCTCCAACACTTTATGTATCCAAATCAAGCTTCTTACAAAGTGATTCATCCTGGTTTGATTGGAACGACGAAGAAGCTGTCCTATTCCCAAACTGGGAAACTGGAATCACCTGATTAGAAAGTGGGATAACTTCTTCATCCCAACTCCTATGAGATTTATTCAACTTCCTGGTGATTCTCCAACACTTTATGTATCCAAATCAAGCTTCTTACAAAGTGATTCATCCTGGTTTGATTGGAACGACGAAGAAGCTGTCCTATTCCCAAACTGGGAAACTGGAATCACCTGATTAGAAAGTGGGATAACTTCTTCATCCCAACTCCTATGAGATTTATTCAACTTCCTGGTGATTCTCCAACACTTTATGTATCCAAATCAAGCTTCTTACAAAGTGATTCATCCTGGTTTGATTGGAACGACGAAGAAGCTGTCCTATTCCCAAACTGGGAAACTGGAATCACCTGATTAGAAAGTGGGATAACTTCTTCATCCCAACTCCTATGAGATTTATTCAACTTCCTGGTGATTCTCCAACACTTTATGTATCCAAATCAAGCTTCTTACAAAGTGATTCATCCTGGTTTGATTGGAACGACGAAGAAGCTGTCCTATTCCCAAACTGGGAAACTGGAATCACCTGATTAGAAAGTGGGATAACTTCTTCATCCCAACTCCTATGAGATTTATTCAACTTCCTGGTGTTTCTCCACCATTTTATGTATCCAAATCAAGCTTCTTACAAAGTGATTCATCCTGGTTTGATTGGAACGACGAAGAAGCTGTCCTATTCCCAAACTGGGAAACTGGAATCACCTGATTAGAAAGTGGGATAACTTCTTCATCCCAACTCCTATGAGATTTATTCAACTTCCTGGTGATTCTCCAACACTTTATGTATCCAAATCAAGCTTCTTACAAAGTGATTCATCCTGGTTTGATTGGAACGACGAAGAAGCTGTCCTATTCCCAAACTGGGAAACTGGAATCACCTGATTAGAAAGTGGGATAACTTCTTCATCCCAACTCCTATGAGATTTATTCAACTTCCTGGTGATTCTCCAACACTTTATGTATCCAAATCAAGCTTCTTACAAAGTGATTCATCCTGGTTTGATTGGAACGACGAAGAAGCTGTCCTATTCCCAAACTGGGAAACTGGAATCACCTGATTAGAAAGTGGGATAACTTCTTCATCCCAACTCCTATGAGATTTATTCAACTTCCTGGTGATTCTCCAACACTTTATGTATCCAAATCAAGCTTCTTACAAAGTGATTCATCCTGGTTTGATTGGAACGACGAAGAAGCTGTCCTATTCCCAAACTGGGAAACTGGAATCACCTGATTAGAAAGTGGGATAACTTCTTCATCCCAACTCCTATGAGATTTATTCAACTTCCTGGTGTTTCTCCACCATTTTATGTATCCAAATCAAGCTTCTGACAAAGTGATTCATCCTGGTTTAATTGGAACGACGAAGAAGCTGTCCTATTCCCAAACTGGGAAACTGGAATCACCTGATTAGTGAGAGTTTTATAGGATTTATGTGAGAGTTTAAGGAAGATTTGTGAAGAGATTAGAGAAGAACTAGGTTGAACCGTGAGAGAGAGAGAGAGATTGACAAAGAGAATAATAGAGAACTCTTTTCCCTTGAATGATTTGTTTATGGGAACAACCCATTTATAGAATTCATACAGCAAGATGTCGACATTAAGGAAACAATAAACAAAGAAGTTAAGACAGAGGAGAGATGGGCAAAGTGGTCCTGGATAGTGACAGGTCCTAACGGGTGGGAAGACTTTGAATCCTTAACCAGACCCGTGACCTGCACTCTCAACGGTTCCCCACTTCCCTTAGGCGATTCCAAACATTCTTCTTGCCTTCTTCTCTTCTACATCAGTCACTCTTATGTCTTGCACTCCAAGTTAGGGTTGTCTTGTACGGACAGACTTGTCTAGCAAGGTAAGTTGAGTGATTGCTTGATCCGGATGTAATTGTTCCCCTCTTGCTTCTTACTTCATTCTCCTCTCTTTATTGCTTCATGTCAACACTCCCCCTCAAGCTTGACAGTGGTGATTGTCAAGCTTGGAAACCATGAAGCATTCCCTCATTAAAACCTTTACTTGGAAAAACCACTTGGGATAAAAACCAAGCAAAGGAAAAAGAGTAGAATACTCCATGGTGAGGGGATTATTGACATGGGAGGTTTATGAGTCCAAGTCTTGGAAGAATGGACTCACAAACTTTGCTACTGGCCGCCTTGGTGAAGATGTCAGCCAGCTGATCCTCACTTCTTGTATAACATGGGAGAATCACTTGCTGCTCTACTGCTTGTCTTACCTTGTGGCAGTCCACTTCTATGTGTTTTGTCCTCTCATGGAAGACTGAGTTGGATGCAATGTGTATTGCGGCTTGGTTGTCACAATGCATGGTCATGGGAGTTTTGATCTCAATTCCCAAGTCGCCTAGAAGCCCTTTTATCCAGATAAGCTCACTGGTTAGCTTCCTCATTGATCTGTACTCTGCTTCTGCACTAGAGCAAGACACTACCTTCTGTTTCTTGCTCTTCCAAGTGACCAGATTTCCTCCAATGAATGTACAATAGCCGGTGGTTGATCTTCTGTCTATTCTGTCCCCAGCCCAATCTGCATCACAGTATCCTATCACCTCAGTGTTCTTGTTGCAAGCCATCCATACACCCTGACCTGGTGCCTCTCTCAAGTATCTTAGTATCCTCTCCACCATGTTCCAGTGATGAACCTTGGGAGTTTGCATATGTTGGCTTACTTGATTAACTGCAAAGCACACATCTGGCCGAGTGATGGTTAGATAGATCAGCTTCCCAACCATCCGTCTATATTGTTTGACATCTTCAAATGGAGTATCTTCATACTCCCCCTCTCGCAATACCTTGTAACCTTCTTCAAGTGGTGTCTTGGCTTGTCTTCCTCCAAGATCTCCTGCCTCCTTTAAGATGTCCAGGGTATACTTTCTTTGGGACATGAACAATCCTTCCTTTGATCTGCACATCTCAATGCCGAGGAAGTACTTCAGTTCTCCTAGGTCTTTGATATCAAATGCGGCTTTAAGAAAGGTCTTGGTTGAACTGATCCCCTCCTTGTCACAACCAGTGATGATGATATCATCCACATAGACTAGAATCACAACAATCCCTTGCTTGCTGGTGAGAGTGAAGAGTGTGTGATCCGCTTGAGACTTCACAAAGCCTCTCCCATTCAGTGTAGTGCTCAGCTTGTGATACCAAGCTCTTGGTGATTGTTTCAAACCATATATGGCTTTTCTGAGTCTGAGTACATTCCCTGGTTTCACCATCTCTTCCATTCCCGGCGGTGGTCTCATATATACCTCATCTTCTAGTTCACCTTGCAAGAAGGCATTCTTCACATCCATTTGCCAAAGATCCCACTCTTGATTTACTGCCAATGAAAGGATAATCCGGATTGTGTGAAGCTTGGCCACTGGTGCAAAGGTGTCTAGATAGTCTTCTCCATAAACTTGTGTGTATCCTCTTGCTACCAATCTGGTCTTTTTTCTTTCTGGCTTTCCATTTGCAAGATACTTGATAGTGTGTATGAGTCTGCTGGTCACGGCTTTCTTTCCTTTTGGAAGCTCTGTCTCATACCAGGTGTTGTTCCTCTCCATGGCTCCCATTTCATCATTCACTGATTCCCTCCATTCATCATCTTCCATAGCTTCTGCATATGTTCTTGGTATCCATTCCTGATCCAATGAGCCCACAAAGGCTTGATGTTCTTCTGGATAGTGAGCTAGGGAGCACACGCCACTGGGTGGGTGAGCTACTGCCTCTGCATTGAAGTAGACTCTGGTGTTGTTCCAGTTTGAAGCCGGCTTCTTGATCCTAGTACTTCTCCTAAGTACTGGCTGATCATTTTCATTCTGAGTGCCTTCTCCACCTTCCAAGTTCTGATTCTGATCCTCCACTTCCTCCTCTTGGTCATGGTGCTCTTCTTGATCATGAACTTCCTCAGATACAGGTGGTTCACCCTGATTTCCCCCCTCAGGATCAAGGGGAGCAGCTTCTTGGATCTCAACTTCATCTGTAGTTGTCTCGGTTTGCTCTTCAGACCGGCTTGATCCTCCCACATTATCTGATCCTGCTTGTCCCGGCTCTTCCATAGGTAAGCTGACCCCAAGTCTCCTCATGACTTGTCTGAGATTGGCTGCTCTATCTGATGCGGATTGAGACAAGTTCTCCAGCTCATTCCAATCCTTGTTGTTGTAGTACCCTCTGGTTTCTACAAACTTCACATCTCTAGATACCAAGACTCTCCTAGTCTCTGGTTCATAGCACTTATAGCCCTTCTGGTTTGGTGAATACCCAATGAACATAGCTCTTGTGCTCTTAGCCTCCAGTTTGTTCCTCAGTTCTCCTGGTTTCAAAACAAAACAAAGGCACCCAAACACACGCATATGATCAATAGATGGTTTAGCTTTGTTCAATACCTCAAATGGAGAGCAGTCTTGTAGAACTCTGGTAGGAATGCGGTTGATCAGGTAGCATGCAGTTAGGACCGCATCACCCCAAAAGCTCTTTGGGACACTAGTATGGAACATCATGCTCCTAGTGACCTCCATGAGATGCCTGTTCTTCCTCTCGGCCACACCATTTTGTTGGGGAGTGTATGGACAGCTGGTTTGATGAATCACACCTTGTTTGGCTAGATGAGCTTTGAATGCATTGCTGGTGTACTCTCCTCCATTATCTGATCTCAAAATCTTAACTTTGGCATTATAATGGTTAGAGACATATGTTTCAAAGTTTATAAATGCATCTAAGACCCTATCCTTTGATTGTAAGAGAGTGATCCATGTGTACTTGGATTTCTCATCAATAAAGGTCACAAAATACTTGTGATGTTCTCTAGAAAGACATGGAGCTGTCCATACATCCGAGTGGATTAAATCAAAGCAGTGTTCATAGATTGTACTAGACTTGGGAAATACAGTTTTGCAATGTTTTCCTAAGATACAAGCTTCACAATCTTGCTGGAATGAAATACTAGGCAACATGATGTTCAAGGCACGAGAATGAGGATGTCCTAATCTAGCATGCCACATTACATCTTTAGGGAAATTAAAACTTGAATTGAAAGCAACAGATAGATCGGATGCAAGCTTAGTGTCTTCTAGCAAGTACAGGTTTCCCTTGCTCACACCTTTGCCAAGCAACCTACATGAGTCAATATCCTGAAAGTAGACATCATCAGGCGTAAATATAACATTGCAATTCAAGTCATTGGTCACCCTTTTCACAGATAATAGATTAGAAGTGAAACTAGGCATGTAGAAAGCTTTGGATTCTTTCTCAAATAATTTAAGTTCCCCTATGCCTTTAATTGGAACCTTGTTACCATCAGCTATCATAACATTTCCTACTGCAGGAGTGATATTTTTAATCAAATTTAAATCACTAATCATGTGATGAGAGGCTCCTGAGTCTATGACTAAGGGTTTAACTCTATCAGATTCATGAGCAACTTGAAACGCCGTGAATAAACTCCTAGGCAATTGATATGATGCACTAAGGGAGGAACCAAGAGTTTTACCAGACTCCTTGAGAGCTTTGATGAGTGCCTCAATGTCAGATTTCTTGATGGACTCATCCTGGTTTCCCTTGCCCTCATGAGTGCGGTAGGCCGTGGAAGCTTCTCCTACATCACCTGAGTAGTTTGCCCGACCATCAGTCTTGAACTTAGCCGGTTTGAGGTGTGGGTGAAGTATCCAGCACTTGTCCTTGCCGTGACCCTTCCTCTTGCAATGATCACACACCCACACTTTCTTTTCCTCCGGCTTGTAGTACCCTTTGTTGGCTACTCCGGCAGGTTTGCTCTCGGCTCCTTCAGCTTGATTGGCCATCACTAGCTCTCCCTTTCTCTTAAAGAGACCCACTGAGCCGTGCTCCTTCTGAATCTCAGCACACACTTCATCTAGAGATGGAAGCTCCTTGTTCCTCAGTATGTGCCTAATAAGGTCATCATACCCTGGGTTGAGAGTGAGCAGCAAGGCAAAGACCTTATCTTGCTCCCTTCTTTCATGTAGAACATCCGGATCAACTGTTGCGGGTCTGAGCATCTCTAGCTCAGCCCATAGAGACCGGAACTTCCCAAAATGAGCATCAAAGTCTGTGTCCTCTTGACTTAGAGAATTGATTGCTCCTTTTACTTCATACACCTTGCTGATGTTGGATTTGTTGGCATACACCTTCTTGAGAGTATCCCACAGCTCCTTGGAAGTTTCACAGAATGCATAAGCCTCTTGGAGAGAAGGGGCGAGGCTATTCTGGATGATAGACAACACCATGAGGTCCTCCTGACCTTTCTTCTTATCCCCAGCATCCGCAACCACCACTTCTTTGCCATCCTCTCCTAGGACAGTCTTCTTGGTGGGGCGGCCTTCTTCAACAATCTCCCAAAGACCTCTGCCTCCGAGAGCTGTTTTGGCAAGTCTTGCCCATGTCAGGTAGTTAGGACCCTTGAGAGTAACTGGTATCATTACCATCTTTGGGTTCTCGGAGGTATCCATCAAGAGAGAAAGAGAAACGAAAGTTTTGGATGAACTTTGCTACTTTTGGCAAATTCTGGAAATGAGATTGAAGAACACCTCAAGAACAGGATGAACTTTGCCAAAAATAGAAATAAAACACAGAGAGTTCGCGGAAGAAAAAGAGATTTAGGTCTCAAGAGCACAGCTGCTCTGATACCATGAGAGTTTTATAGGATTTATGTGAGAGTTTAAGGAAGATTTGTGAAGAGATTAGAGAAGAACTAGGTTGAACCGTGAGAGAGAGAGAGAGATTGACAAAGAGAATAATAGAGAACTCTTTTCCCTTGAATGATTTGTTTATGGGAACAACCCATTTATAGAATTCATACAGCAAGATGTCGACATTAAGGAAACAATAAACAAAGAAGTTAAGACAGAGGAGAGATGGGCAAAGTGGTCCTGGATAGTGACAGGTCCTAACGGGTGGGAAGACTTTGAATCCTTAACCAGACCCGTGACCTGCACTCTCAACGGTTCCCCACTTCCCTTAGGCGATTCCAAACATTCTTCTTGCCTTCTTCTCTTCTATATCAGTCACTCTTATGTCTTGCACTCCAAGTTAGGGTTGTCTTGTACGGACAGACTTGTCTAGCAAGGTAAGATGAGTGATTGCTTGATCCGGATGTAATTGTTCCCCTCTTGCTTCTTACTTCATTCTCCTCTCTTTATTGCTTCATGTCAACAATTAGAAATCGGGATAACTTCTTCATCCCAACTCCTATGAGATTTATTCAACTTCCTGGTGATTCTCCAACACTTTATGTATCCAAATCAAGCTTCTTACAAAGTGATTCATCCTGGTTTGATTGGAACGACGAAGAAGCTGTCCTATTCCCAAACTGGGAAACTGGAATCACCTGATTTGAAAGTGGGATAACTTCTTCATCCCAACTCCTATGAGATTTATTCAACTTCCTGGTGATTCTCCACACTTTATGTATCCAAATCAAGCTTCTTACAAAGTGATTCATCCTGGTTTGATTGGAACGACGAAGAAGCTGTCCTATTCCCAAACTGGGAAACTGGAATCACCTGATTTGAAAGTGGGATAACTTCTTCATCCCAACTCCTATGAGATTTATTCAACTTCCTGGTGATTCTCCACCATTTTATGTATCCAAATCAAGCTTCTTACAAAGTGATTCATCCTGGTTTGATTGGAACGACGAAGAAGCTGTCCTATTCCCAAACTGGGAAACTGGAATCACCTGATTTGAAAGTGGGATAACTTCTTCATCCCAACTCCTATGAGATTTATTCAACTTCCTGGTGATTCTCCAACACTTTATGTATCCAAATCAAGCTTCTTACAAAGTGATTCATCCTGGTTTGATTGGAACGACGAAGAAGCTGTCCTATTCCCAAACTGGGAAACTGGAATCACCTGATTAAAGTGGGATAACTTCTTCATCCCAACTCCTATGAGATTTATTCAACTTCCTGGTGATTCTCCACCACTTTATGTATCCAAATCAAGCTTCTTACAAAGTGATTCATCCTGGTTTGATTGGAACGACGAAGAAGCTGTCCTATTCCCAAACTGGGAAACTGGAATCACCTGATTTGAAAGTGGGATAACTTCTTCATCCCAACTCCTATGAGATTTATTCAACTTCCTGGTGATTCTCCACCACTTTATGTATCCAAATCAAGCTTCTTACAAAGTGATTCATCCTGGTTTGATTGGAACGACGAAGAAGCTGTCCTATTCCCAAACTGGGAAACTGGAATCACCTGATTAGAAAGTGGGATAACTTCTTCATCCCAACTCCTATGAGATTTATTCAACTTCCTGGTGATTCTCCACCACTTTATGTATCCAAATCAAGCTTCTTACAAAGTGATTCATCCTGGTTTGATTGGAACGACGAAGAAGCTGTCCTATTCCCAAACTGGGAAACTGGAATCACCTGATTTGAAAGTGGGATAACTTCTTCATCCCAACTCCTATGAGATTTATTCAACTTCCTGGTGATTCTCCAACACTTTATGTATCCAAATCAAGCT
This sequence comes from Brassica napus, assembly GCF_020379485.1. Taxonomy (NCBI): domain Eukaryota; kingdom Viridiplantae; phylum Streptophyta; class Magnoliopsida; order Brassicales; family Brassicaceae; genus Brassica; species Brassica napus. The sequence goes on from NW_026016428.1 coordinate 92,591, forward strand.
TCTTACAAAGTGATTCATCCTGGTTTGATTGGAACGACGAAGAAGCTGTCCTATTCCCAAACTGGGAAACTGGAATCACCTGATTAGAAAGTGGGATAACTTCTTCATCCCAACTCCTATGAGATTTATTCAACTTCCTGGTGATTCTCCACCACTTTATGTATCCAAATCAAGCTTCTTACAAAGTGATTCATCCTGGTTTGATTGGAACGACGAAGAAGCTGTCCTATTCCCAAACTGGGAAACTGGAATCACCTGATTAGAAAGTGGGATAACTTCTTCATCCCAACTCCTATGAGATTTATTCAACTTCCTGGTGATTCTCCAACACTTTATGTATCCAAATCAAGCTTCTTACAAAGTGATTCATCCTGGTTTGATTGGAACGACGAAGAAGCTGTCCTATTCCCAAACTGGGAAACTGGAATCACCTGATTAGAAAGTGGGATAACTTCTTCATCCCAACTCCTATGAGATTTATTCAACTTCCTGGTGATTCTCCACCACTTTATGTATCCAAATCAAGCTTCTTACAAAGTGATTCATCCTGGTTTGATTGGAACGACGAAGAAGCTGTCCTATTCCCAAACTGGGAAACTGGAATCACCTGATTAGAAAGTGGGATAACTTCTTCATCCCAACTCCTATGAGATTTATTCAACTTCCTGGTGATTCTCCAACACTTTATGTATCCAAATCAAGCTTCTTACAAAGTGATTCATCCTGGTTTGATTGGAACGACGAAGAAGCTGTCCTATTCCCAAACTGGGAAACTGGAATCACCTGATTAGAAAGTGGGATAACTTCTTCATCCCAACTCCTATGAGATTTATTCAACTTCCTGGTGATTCTCCACCATTTTATGTATCCAAATCAAGCTTCTTACAAAGTGATTCATCCTGGTTTGATTGGAACGACGAAGAAGCTGTCCTATTCCCAAACTGGGAAACTGGAATCACCTGATTAGAAAGTGGGATAACTTCTTCATCCCAACTCCTATGAGATTTATTCAACTTCCTGGTGATTCTCCACCACTTTATGTATCCAAATCAAGCTTCTTACAAAGTGATTCATCCTGGTTTGATTGGAACGACGAAGAAGCTGTCCTATTCCCAAACTGGGAAACTGGAATCACCTGATTTGAAAGTGGGATAACTTCTTCATCCCAACTCCTATGAGATTTATTCAACTTCCTGGTGATTCTCCACCACTTTATGTATCCAAATCAAGCTTCTTACAAAGTGATTCATCCTGGTTTGATTGGAACGACGAAGAAGCTGTCCTATTCCCAAACTGGGAAACTGGAATCACCTGATTAGAAAGTGGGATAACTTCTTCATCCCAACTCCTATGAGATTTATTCAACTTCCTGGTGATTCTCCACCACTTTATGTATCCAAATCAAGCTTCTTACAAAGTGATTCATCCTGGTTTGATTGGAACGACGAAGAAGCTGTCCTATTCCCAAACTGGGAAACTGGAATCACCTGATTAGAAAGTGGGATAACTTCTTCATCCCAACTCCTATGAGATTTATTCAACTTCCTGGTGATTCTCCACCACTTTATGTATCCAAATCAAGCTTCTTACAAAGTGATTCATCCTGGTTTGATTGGAACGACGAAGAAGCTGTCCTATTCCCAAACTGGGAAACTGGAATCACCTGATTTGAAAGTGGGATAACTTCTTCATCCCAACTCCTATGAGATTTATTCAACTTCCTGGTGATTCTCCACCACTTTATGTATCCAAATCAAGCTTCTTACAAAGTGATTCATCCTGGTTTGATTGGAACGACGAAGAAGCTGTCCTATTCCCAAACTGGGAAACTGGAATCACCTGATTGAAAGTGGGATAACTTCTTCATCCCAACTCCTATGAGATTTATTCAACTTCCTGGTGATTCTCCACCACTTTATGTATCCAAATCAAGCTTCTTACAAAGTGATTCATCCTGGTTTGATTGGAACGACGAAGAAGCTGTCCTATTCCCAAACTGGGAAACTGGAATCACCTGATTAGAAAGTGGGATAACTTCTTCATCCCAACTCCTATGAGATTTATTCAACTTCCTGGTGATTCTCCACCATTTATGTATCCAAATCAAGCTTCTTACAAAGTGATTCATCCTGGTTTGATTGGAACGACGAAGAAGCTGTCCTATTCCCAAACTGGGAAACTGGAATCACCTGATTAGAAAGTGGGATAACTTCTTCATCCCAACTCCTATGAGATTTATTCAACTTCCTGGTGATTCTCCAACACTTTATGTATCCAAATCAAGCTTCTTACAAAGTGATTCATCCTGGTTTGATTGGAACGACGAAGAAGCTGTCCTATTCCCAAACTGGGAAACTGGAATCACCTGATTAGAAAGTGGGATAACTTCTTCATCCCAACTCCTATGAGATTTATTCAACTTCCTGGTGATTCTCCACCACTTTATGTATCCAAATCAAGCTTCTTACAAAGTGATTCATCCTGGTTTGATTGGAACGACGAAGAAGCTGTCCTATTCCCAAACTGGGAAACTGGAATCACCTGATTAGAAAGTGGGATAACTTCTTCATCCCAACTCCTATGAGATTTATTCAACTTCCTGGTGATTCTCCACCACTTTATGTATCCAAATCAAGCTTCTTACAAAGTGATTCATCCTGGTTTGATTGGAACGACGAAGAAGCTGTCCTATTCCCAAACTGGGAAACTGGAATCACCTGATTAGAAAGTGGGATAACTTCTTCATCCCAACTCCTATGAGATTTATTCAACTTCCTGGTGATTCTCCACCACTTTATGTATCCAAATCAAGCTTCTTACAAAGTGATTCATCCTGGTTTGATTGGAACGACGAAGAAGCTGTCCTATTCCCAAACTGGGAAACTGGAATCACCTGATTAGAAAGTGGGATAACTTCTTCATCCCAACTCCTATGAGATTTATTCAACTTCCTGGTGATTCTCCAACACTTTATGTATCCAAATCAAGCTTCTTACAAAGTGATTCATCCTGGTTTGATTGGAACGACGAAGAAGCTGTCCTATTCCCAAACTGGGAAACTGGAATCACCTGATTAGAAAGTGGGATAACTTCTTCATCCCAACTCCTATGAGATTTATTCAACTTCCTGGTGATTCTCCACCACTTTATGTATCCAAATCAAGCTTCTTACAAAGTGATTCATCCTGGTTTGATTGGAACGACGAAGAAGCTGTCCTATTCCCAAACTGGGAAACTGGAATCACCTGATTAGAAAGTGGGATAACTTCTTCATCCCAACTCCTATGAGATTTATTCAACTTCCTGGTGTTTCTCCACCACTTTATGTATCCAAATCAAGCTTCTTACAAAGTGATTCATCCTGGTTTGATTGGAACGACGAAGAAGCTGTCCTATTCCCAAACTGGGAAACTGGAATCACCTGATTAGAAAGTGGGATAACTTCTTCATCCCAACTCCTATGAGATTTATTCAACTTCCTGGTGATTCTCCAACACTTTATGTATCCAAATCAAGCTTCTTACAAAGTGATTCATCCTGGTTTGATTGGAACGACGAAGAAGCTGTCCTATTCCCAAACTGGGAAACTGGAATCACCTGATTAGAAAGTGGGATAACTTCTTCATCCCAACTCCTATGAGATTTATTCAACTTCCTGGTGTTCTCCACCACTTTATGTATCCAAATCAAGCTTCTTACAAAGTGATTCATCCTGGTTTGATTGGAACGACGAAGAAGCTGTCCTATTCCCAAACTGGGAAACTGGAATCACCTGATTAGAAAGTGGGATAACTTCTTCATCCCAACTCCTATGAGATTTATTCAACTTCCTGGTGATTCTCCACCACTTTATGTATCCAAATCAAGCTTCTTACAAAGTGATTCATCCTGGTTTGATTGGAACGACGAAGAAGCTGTCCTATTCCCAAACTGGGAAACTGGAATCACCTGATTAGAAAGTGGGATAACTTCTTCATCCCAACTCCTATGAGATTTATTCAACTTCCTGGTGATTCTCCACACTTTATGTATCCAAATCAAGCTTCTTACAAAGTGATTCATCCTGGTTTGATTGGAACGACGAAGAAGCTGTCCTATTCCCAAACTGGGAAACTGGAATCACCTGATTAGAAAGTGGGATAACTTCTTCATCCCAACTCCTATGAGATTTATTCAACTTCCTGGTGATTCTCCAACACTTTATGTATCCAAATCAAGCTTCTTACAAAGTGATTCATCCTGGTTTGATTGGAACGACGAAGAAGCTGTCCTATTCCCAAACTGGGAAACTGGAATCACCTGATTAGAAAGTGGGATAACTTCTTCATCCCAACTCCTATGAGATTTATTCAACTTCCTGGTGATTCTCCAACACTTTATGTATCCAAATCAAGCTTCTTACAAAGTGATTCATCCTGGTTTGATTGGAACGACGAAGAAGCTGTCCTATTCCCAAACTGGGAAACTGGAATCACCTGATTAGAAAGTGGGATAACTTCTTCATCCCAACTCCTATGAGATTTATTCAACTTCCTGGTGATTCTCCAACACTTTATGTATCCAAATCAAGCTTCTTACAAAGTGATTCATCCTGGTTTGATTGGAACGACGAAGAAGCTGTCCTATTCCCAAACTGGGAAACTGGAATCACCTGATTAGAAAGTGGGATAACTTCTTCATCCCAACTCCTATGAGATTTATTCAACTTCCTGGTATTTCTCCAACACTTTATGTATCCAAATCAAGCTTCTTACAAAGTGATTCATCCTGGTTTGATTGGAACGACGAAGAAGCTGTCCTATTCCCAAACTGGGAAACTGGAATCACCTGATTAGAAAGTGGGATAACTTCTTCATCCCAACTCCTATGAGATTTATTCAACTTCCTGGTGATTCTCCAACACTTTATGTATCCAAATCAAGCTTCTTACAAAGTGATTCATCCTGGTTTGATTGGAACGACGAAGAAGCTGTCCTATTCCCAAACTGGGAAACTGGAATCACCTGATTAGAAAGTGGGATAACTTCTTCATCCCAACTCCTATGAGATTTATTCAACTTCCTGGTGATTCTCCACCATTTTATGTATCCAAATCAAGCTTCTTACAAAGTGATTCATCCTGGTTTGATTGGAACGACGAAGAAGCTGTCCTATTCCCAAACTGGGAAACTGGAATCACCTGATTAGAAAGTGGGATAACTTCTTCATCCCAACTCCTATGAGATTTATTCAACTTCCTGGTGATTCTCCACCACTTTATGTATCCAAATCAAGCTTCTTACAAAGTGATTCATCCTGGTTTGATTGGAACGACGAAGAAGCTGTCCTATTCCCAAACTGGGAAACTGGAATCACCTGATTAGAAAGTGGGATAACTTCTTCATCCCAACTCCTATGAGATTTATTCAACTTCCTGGTGATTCTCCAACACTTTATGTATCCAAATCAAGCTTCTTACAAAGTGATTCATCCTGGTTTGATTGGAACGACGAAGAAGCTGTCCTATTCCCAAACTGGGAAACTGGAATCACCTGATTAGAAAGTGGGATAACTTCTTCATCCCAACTCCTATGAGATTTATTCAACTTCCTGGTGATTCTCCACCACTTTATGTATCCAAATCAAGCTTCTTACAAAGTGATTCATCCTGGTTTGATTGGAACGACGAAGAAGCTGTCCTATTCCCAAACTGGGAAACTGGAATCACCTGATTAGAAAGTGGGATAACTTCTTCATCCCAACTCCTATGAGATTTATTCAACTTCCTGGTGATTCTCCACCACTTTATGTATCCAAATCAAGCTTCTTACAAAGTGATTCATCCTGGTTTGATTGGAACGACGAAGAAGCTGTCCTATTCCCAAACTGGGAAACTGGAATCACCTGATTAGAAAGTGGGATAACTTCTTCATCCCAACTCCTATGAGATTTATTCAACTTCCTGGTGATTCTCCACCACTTTATGTATCCAAATCAAGCTTCTTACAAAGTGATTCATCCTGGTTTGATTGGAACGACGAAGAAGCTGTCCTATTCCCAAACTGGGAAACTGGAATCACCTGATTAGAAAGTGGGATAACTTCTTCATCCCAACTCCTATGAGATTTATTCAACTTCCTGGTGATTCTCCAACACTTTATGTATCCAAATCAAGCTTCTTACAAAGTGATTCATCCTGGTTTGATTGGAACGACGAAGAAGCTGTCCTATTCCCAAACTGGGAAACTGGAATCACCTGATTAGAAAGTGGGATAACTTCTTCATCCCAACTCCTATGAGATTTATTCAACTTCCTGGTGATTCTCCAACACTTTATGTATCCAAATCAAGCTTCTTACAAAGTGATTCATCCTGGTTTGATTGGAACGACGAAGAAGCTGTCCTATTCCCAAACTGGGAAACTGGAATCACCTGATTAGAAAGTGGGATAACTTCTTCATCCCAACTCCTATGAGATTTATTCAACTTCCTGGTGATTCTCCAACACTTTATGTATCCAAATCAAGCTTCTTACAAAGTGATTCATCCTGGTTTGATTGGAACGACGAAGAAGCTGTCCTATTCCCAAACTGGGAAACTGGAATCACCTGATTAGAAAGTGGGATAACTTCTTCATCCCAACTCCTATGAGATTTATTCAACTTCCTGGTGATTCTCCACCACTTTATGTATCCAAATCAAGCTTCTTACAAAGTGATTCATCCTGGTTTGATTGGAACGACGAAGAAGCTGTCCTATTCCCAAACTGGGAAACTGGAATCACCTGATTAGAAAGTGGGATAACTTCTTCATCCCAACTCCTATGAGATTTATTCAACTTCCTGGTGATTCTCCACCACTTTATGTATCCAAATCAAGCTTCTTACAAAGTGATTCATCCTGGTTTGATTGGAACGACGAAGAAGCTGTCCTATTCCCAAACTGGGAAACTGGAATCACCTGATTAGAAAGTGGGATAACTTCTTCATCCCAACTCCTATGAGATTTATTCAACTTCCTGGTGATTCTCCAACACTTTATGTATCCAAATCAAGCTTCTTACAAAGTGATTCATCCTGGTTTGATTGGAACGACGAAGAAGCTGTCCTATTCCCAAACTGGGAAACTGGAATCACCTGATTAGAAAGTGGGATAACTTCTTCATCCCAACTCCTATGAGATTTATTCAACTTCCTGGTGATTCTCCAACACTTTATGTATCCAAATCAAGCTTCTTACAAAGTGATTCATCCTGGTTTGATTGGAACGACGAAGAAGCTGTCCTATTCCCAAACTGGGAAACTGGAATCACCTGATTAGAAAGTGGGATAACTTCTTCATCCCAACTCCTATGAGATTTATTCAACTTCCTGGTGATTCTCCACCACTTTATGTATCCAAATCAAGCTTCTTACAAAGTGATTCATCCTGGTTTGATTGGAACGACGAAGAAGCTGTCCTATTCCCAAACTGGGAAACTGGAATCACCTGATTAGAAAGTGGGATAACTTCTTCATCCCAACTCCTATGAGATTTATTCAACTTCCTGGTGATTCTCCAACACTTTATGTATCCAAATCAAGCTTCTTACAAAGTGATTCATCCTGGTTTGATTGGAACGACGAAGAAGCTGTCCTATTCCCAAACTGGGAAACTGGAATCACCTGATTAGAAAGTGGGATAACTTCTTCATCCCAACTCCTATGAGATTTATTCAACTTCCTGGTGATTCTCCACCTTTTATGTATCCAAATCAAGCTTCTTACAAAGTGATTCATCCTGGTTTGATTGGAACGACGAAGAAGCTGTCCTATTCCCAAACTGGGAAACTGGAATCACCTGATTAGAAAGTGGGATAACTTCTTCATCCCAACTCCTATGAGATTTATTCAACTTCCTGGTGATTCTCCAACACTTTATGTATCCAAATCAAGCTTCTTACAAAGTGATTCATCCTGGTTTGATTGGAACGACGAAGAAGCTGTCCTATTCCCAAACTGGGAAACTGGAATCACCTGATTAGAAAGTGGGATAACTTCTTCATCCCAACTCCTATGAGATTTATTCAACTTCCTGGTGATTCTCCAACACTTTATGTATCCAAATCAAGCTTCTTACAAAGTGATTCATCCTGGTTTGATTGGAACGACGAAGAAGCTGTCCTATTCCCAAACTGGGAAACTGGAATCACCTGATTAGAAAGTGGGATAACTTCTTCATCCCAACTCCTATGAGATTTATTCAACTTCCTGGTGATTCTCCAACACTTTATGTATCCAAATCAAGCTTCTTACAAAGTGATTCATCCTGGTTTGATTGGAACGACGAAGAAGCTGTCCTATTCCCAAACTGGGAAACTGGAATCACCTGATTAGAAAGTGGGATAACTTCTTCATCCCAACTCCTATGAGATTTATTCAACTTCCTGGTGATTCTCCACCACTTTATGTATCCAAATCAAGCTTCTTACAAAGTGATTCATCCTGGTTTGATTGGAACGACGAAGAAGCTGTCCTATTCCCAAACTGGGAAACTGGAATCACCTGATTAGAAAGTGGGATAACTTCTTCATCCCAACTCCTATGAGATTTATTCAACTTCCTGGTGATTCTCCAACACTTTATGTATCCAAATCAAGCTTCTTACAAAGTGATTCATCCTGGTTTGATTGGAACGACGAAGAAGCTGTCCTATTCCCAAACTGGGAAACTGGAATCACCTGATTAGAAAGTGGGATAACTTCTTCATCCCAACTCCTATGAGATTTATTCAACTTCCTGGTGATTCTCCACCACTTTATGTATCCAAATCAAGCTTCTTACAAAGTGATTCATCCTGGTTTGATTGGAACGACGAAGAAGCTGTCCTATTCCCAAACTGGGAAACTGGAATCACCTGATTAGAAAGTGGGATAACTTCTTCATCCCAACTCCTATGAGATTTATTCAACTTCCTGGTGATTCTCCACACTTTATGTATCCAAATCAAGCTTCTTACAAAGTGATTCATCCTGGTTTGATTGGAACGACGAAGAAGCTGTCCTATTCCCAAACTGGGAAACTGGAATCACCTGATTAGAAAGTGGGATAACTTCTTCATCCCAACTCCTATGAGATTTATTCAACTTCCTGGTGTTCTCCACCATTTATGTATCCAAATCAAGCTTCTTACAAAGTGATTCGTCCTGGTTTGATTGGAACGACGAAGAAGCTGTCCTATTCCCAAACTGGGAAACTGGAATCACCTTATTAGAAATTGGATAACTTCTTCATCCCAACTCCTATGAGATTTATTCAACTTCCTGGTGATTCTCCAACACTTTATGTATCCAAATCAAGCTTCTTACAAAGTGATTCATCCTGGTTTGATTGGAACGACGAAGAAGCTGTCCTATTCCCAAACTGGGAAACTGGAATCACCTGATTAGAAAGTGGGATAACTTCTTCATCCCAACTCCTATGAGATTTATTCAACTTCCTGGTGATTCTCCAACACTTTATGTATCCAAATCAAGCTTCTTACAAAGTGATTCATCCTGGTTTGATTGGAACGAAGAAGAAGCTGTCCTATTCCCAAACTGGGAAACTGGAATCACCTGATTAGAAAGTGGGATAACTTCTTCATCCCAACTCCTATGAGATTTATTCAACTTCCTGGTGATTCTCCACACTTTATGTATCCAAATCAAGCTTCTTACAAAGTGATTCATCCTGGTTTGATTGGAACGACGAAGAAGCTGTCCTATTCCCAAACTGGGAAACTGGAATCACCTGATTAGAAAGTGGGATAACTTCTTCATCCCAACTCCTATGAGATTTATTCAACTTCCTGGTGATTCTCCACCACTTTATGTATCCAAATCAAGCTTCTTACAAAGTGATTCATCCTGGTTTGATTGGAACGACGAAGAAGCTGTCCTATTCCCAAACTGGGAAACTGGAATCACCTGATTAGAAAGTGGGATAACTTCTTCATCCCAACTCCTATGAGATTTATTCAACTTCCTGGTGATTCTCCAACACTTTATGTATCCAAATCAAGCTTCTTACAAAGTGATTCATCCTGGTTTGATTGGAACGACGAAGAAGCTGTCCTATTCCCAAACTGGGAAACTGGAATCACCTGATTAGAAAGTGGGATAACTTCTTCATCCCAACTCCTATGAGATTTATTCAACTTCCTGGTGATTCTCCAACACTTTATGTATCCAAATCAAGCTTCTTACAAAGTGATTCATCCTGGTTTGATTGGAACGACGAAGAAGCTGTCCTATTCCCAAACTGGGAAACTGGAATCACCTGATTAGAAAGTGGGATAACTTCTTCATCCCAACTCCTATGAGATTTATTCAACTTCCTGGTGATTCTCCACCACTTTATGTATCCAAATCAAGCTTCTTACAAAGTGATTCATCCTGGTTTGATTGGAACGACGAAGAAGCTGTCCTATTCCCAAACTGGGAAACTGGAATCACCTGATTAGAAAGTGGGATAACTTCTTCATCCCAACTCCTATGAGATTTATTCAACTTCCTGGTGATTCTCCAACACTTTATGTATCCAAATCAAGCTTCTTACAAAGTGATTCATCCTGGTTTGATTGGAACGACGAAGAAGCTGTCCTATTCCCAAACTGGGAAACTGGAATCACCTGATTAGAAAGTGGGATAACTTCTTCATCCCAACTCCTATGAGATTTATTCAACTTCCTGGTGATTCTCCAACACTTTATGTATCCAAATCAAGCTTCTTACAAAGTGATTCATCCTGGTTTGATTGGAACGACGAAGAAGCTGTCCTATTCCCAAACTGGGAAACTGGAATCACCTGATTTGAAAGTGGGATAACTTCTTCATCCCAACTCCTATGAGATTTATTCAACTTCCTGGTGATTCTCCACCACTTTATGTATCCAAATCAAGCTTCTTACAAAGTGATTCATCCTGGTTTGATTGGAACGACGAAGAAGCTGTCCTATTCCCAAACTGGGAAACTGGAATCACCTGATTTGAAAGTGGGATAACTTCTTCATCCCAACTCCTATGAGATTTATTCAACTTCCTGGTGATTCTCCAACACTTTATGTATCCAAATCAAGCTTCTTACAAAGTGATTCATCCTGGTTTGATTGGAACGACGAAGAAGCTGTCCTATTCCCAAACTGGGAAACTGGAATCACCTGATTAGAAAGTGGGATAACTTCTTCATCCCAACTCCTATGAGATTTATTCAACTTCCTGGTGATTCTCCAACACTTTATGTATCCAAATCAAGCTTCTTACAAAGTGATTCATCCTGGTTTGATTGGAACGACGAAGAAGCTGTCCTATTCCCAAACTGGGAAACTGGAATCACCTGATTAGAAAGTGGGATAACTTCTTCATCCCAACTCCTATGAGATTTATTCAACTTCCTGGTGATTCTCCAACACTTTATGTATCCAAATCAAGCTTCTTACAAAGTGATTCATCCTGGTTTGATTGGAACGACGAAGAAGCTGTCCTATTCCCAAACTGGGAAACTGGAATCACCTGATTAGAAAGTGGGATAACTTCTTCATCCCAACTCCTATGAGATTTATTCAACTTCCTGGTGTTTCTCCACCATTTTATGTATCCAAATCAAGCTTCTTACAAAGTGATTCATCCTGGTTTGATTGGAACGACGAAGAAGCTGTCCTATTCCCAAACTGGGAAACTGGAATCACCTGATTAGAAAGTGGGATAACTTCTTCATCCCAACTCCTATGAGATTTATTCAACTTCCTGGTGATTCTCCAACACTTTATGTATCCAAATCAAGCTTCTTACAAAGTGATTCATCCTGGTTTGATTGGAACGACGAAGAAGTTGTCCTATTCCCAAACTGGGAAACTGGAATCACCTGATTAGAAAGTGGGATAACTTCTTCATCCCTTATGAGATTAGAGAGTAGAATAGGTATTGAGAGATTAAGAGAGATTTGGTAAGAGATTAGAGAGGTTTAGAAGAGATTGTGAGAGAAATGGGGAGATTAAGTATGATCCATGATGAACAAGAGAGAGAGACTAGAGAGAGAGTAACATAACTCGCATCATTTAATTAATGAGAGAGTGTTTACAATATATAGGAGGTGATACTAGGGTTTAAGAAGAGACTAAGCATGTGAGGTCAAGTCTAAGGGAGCCTTTAATTTGAACCGGACCAATGAGCCTCTCCACACGCGTGGTCACTATGCTAAAAGTGAACCTTATCCTTCCAGCCTGTGCCAGCCTGTAGAGACGCTCTTCCTCTATCCATAAACGGTCATATGCCTTCTTTGGTCAAGGCAAAACATGATCAGACCGTGAACTTCTTCTCGCGGTAACATTTCTTTACCGCTTGGTCGATACCGTCTGTACGGCCGTACGGCCATGGTACGGACCTGTACGGACCGGTACGGACGGTTCTCCCTAAGGCCAATCCTTCTCCTCTTCTCCACATCACAACCTCTTCAACCCTGAACAACTCTCCTCATATTCCTCAGCTCATCTCAACACTCCCCCTCAAGCTTGACCATGTGGAACAAGTCAAGCTTGGAAGGATCATGAGCTCCTCCTCATTAAAAACCTCATCAAAGAAAACCCATTGGGACAAAACTCTGATGAGGGAAAAAGAGTAAGGACCTCATGATCAGGAGAGTGTATAGATCAGCCCTTAGGCGAAAGATCAAGGAGTCCCAACCTTATGTGAATTGACTCCATTGTCTTTTGCCTAGCCGCCTTAGTGAATACATCTGCCAACTGATCCTCACTCCTTGTGTAGCACGGCAGTATTACTCCCAAGACTATCATCTGCCTCACTTTATGACAGTCCACTTCAATATGCTTAGTTCTTTCATGGAACACCGAGTTTGTGGCTATGTGAATGGCTGCTTGATTGTCACAGTGCATGGTCATTGGTGTTGCTTGCTCAATCTCCAAGTGCTTCAGTATTCCTTTAATCCATACCAACTCATTTGTGAGCTTTAGCATTGCTCTATACTCAGCCTCGGCACTTGAGCATGACACCACCTTCTGCTTCTTACTCTTCCAAGTAACCATGTTTCCACCAATGAATGTGCAATAGCCGGTTGTAGATCTTCTATCTGTTCTGTCTCCAGCCCAATCTGCATCACAATATCCCACTGCTTCAGTACTCCCGTTACAACCCATCCATATACCAAGCCCTTGAGTTCCATTCAGATACATGAGAACTCTTTCTACCATGCGCCAGTGATGCTCTCTTGGAGCTTGCATATGCTGACTCACTTGGTTCACAGCAAAACAGATGTCTGGCCTAGTGATGGTTAGATAGATCAGCTTCCCCACAAGCTTCCTGTATAGCTTTGGATCATGAAATAGCTTACTATCTTCTAGCTCCCCCTCACGTGGAGCTTTATACCCATCCTCCATGGGCATCTTGGCTGTCTTTCCACCATACGCACCAGCCTCCTTCAACAGATCCAAGATATACTTCCTTTGTGAGATGAACAACCCTTCTTCTGATCTGCACAGCTCAATTCCAAGGAAGTACTTCATTTCTCCCAAGTCTTTGATGTCAAACACAGATTTCAGAAACTCCTTGGTCTCCTTGATTTCAACCTTATCACTGCCTGTGATAACTATGTCATCCACATATACAAGAAGCACAACAATGCCAGCAGGTGTAGTAAGAGTGAAGAGAGTGTGATCAAGCTCTGATTTCCTGAAACCTCTTCCATTTAGAGTTGTGCTCAGCTTGTGATACCATGCCCTTGGTGATTGCTTCAACCCATAGATGGCCTTCTTCAGTCTCAGCACATTCCCTGGTTTCACCATCCCTTCTAGGCCCGGAGGTGGTAGCATGTAAACTTCATCTTCTAACTCTCCTTGGAGAAATGCATTCTTAACATCCATCTGCCAAAGATCCCACCCAAGGTTAGTAGCCACTGATAGGACTATTCGAATGGTGTGTAGCTTTGCAACTGGAGCAAATGTATCAATGTAGTCTTCTCCATAAGTCTGAGTGAACCCTCTTGCTACCAGTCTAGTCTTCTTCCTCTCAATCGACCCATCAGCCTTGTACTTGACTGTAAAGATCCATCTACTAGACACAGCCTTCTTCCCTTTTGGTAGTTCACTCTCATACCATGTGTCATTCTTTATCATAGCTCCTGCCTCAGCTCCTACTGATTCCTTCCATTCCTTATCTTCCATTGCCTCTTCATAGCTTCTTGGAATGTGATTCTTATCTAAGTTTACCATAAATGCACAATGTGCTTCTGGATATTGAGCAAAGGAACACACAGCCTGAGTAGGATGCTTCACAGCTTGGGCATTGTAGTACACTCTCGTGTTTACCCAACTGGAAGGATCCTTCCTCAGCCTTGTACTCCTTCTCAACACTGGCCCTTCTTGTGCCATCTCTTGTTCTTCTTCTACTTGTGGAGTCACTGCTTCAGTCTGTTCTTCAGCTTCAGCTCTAGCCTCTCCTTGTCTCTGATCTTCTTCATTCAGTTCTCCCCTTGCTGATCCTTCTCCACTTTGGACAGGAGAATCAGTTCCTCTGTTTCCTAGCTCACCGGCCTCTTCTAAGCCTTGGTCCTCTAGTTCAGATACTGATTCACTTCCCCCCTCATGTGCAAAGTGGGATGGTTCTTCTGCTGCAGCTGGAGTAGGTTCTGGACGCCTACTCTGATCCTGGGACACTCCAATTCCGAGCCCCTCTAGGATGTTTCTCAAGCAAGCAGCTCTTTCTGATGGCTGGGAGAGATCCTCCAAGTCTTCCCATGTCTGCTCATCATAGTATCCTTTGTCTTCCATGAATCTGACATCCCTTGACACTAGGACTCTCCTAGCTGTAGGATCATAGCATTTGTATCCCTTCTGTGAAGTGGAATACCCAATCATCATAGCCTTGGTGCTCTTTGCTTCTAGTTTGTTTCTCTGCTCGCCTGGTACAAGAACATAACACACGCATCCAAAGGTCCTCAGGTGATCCAAGACTGGCCTGCTCTTGTTGAGTACCTCAAATGGAGATTGATCTGCCAAGATCCTGGTTGGTATCCTGTTGATCAGGTAGCACGCAGTCATCACAGCATCACTCCAATACCTCTTGGGAACCCCTTTGTGGAACATCATGGACCGGGACACCTCCATGAGATGTCTGTTCTTCCTTTCCGCAACTCCATTCTGCTGTGGAGTGTATGGGCAGCTAGTCTGGTGAAGAATCCCATGTTGAGCAAGGTGATCACGAAATGCATGCCCAGTATACTCCCCACCATTATCAGACCTGAAAATCTTAATCTTGGCATGATATTGGTTAGTCACATAGGCTTGAAAATTTTTAAATGCATCAAGGACCCTATCTTTAGTTTTAATCAATGTTAACCAGGTGTATTTGGATTTTTCATCAATGAATGTGACATAATACTTGTAATCATCCCTAGATAAGCAAGGTGCCGTCCAAACATCAGAGTGAATTAAATCAAAGCAGTTTGCATAAAGAGTAGATGATCTCTGAAAAACAGTCTTACAATGTTTGCCCAAAATACATGCCTCACAATCATTATTTTTAAACATGACACCTGGTAACATAATGCTTAAGGCCCTAACATGTGGATGTCCTAGCCTAGCATGCCACAGAGCATCAGTACTTAAGGAAGAAACAGAACTAAACGAGAAACAAGAACTAGAAATAGGTGCAAGGTCTTCAATCATGTAAAGATCCCCCTTGGTTGCTCCTTGCCCAATCAACTTACTGCTCTTAATATCCTGAAACTTAACATCATTAGGACTGAAAATAACATTGCATTGAAGATCAGTAGTGCATTTCTTAACTGATAAAAGATTAGAGGTGAACTCAGGCATGTAAAAAGCTTTTGAATCCTTATTAAACAAGTTCAGTTTACCAATGCCCCTAATGGGAATTCTATCTCCATTTGCAATCATAACATGTCCAAGGGCAGGTTCTATGTCTTTTATCAGATTGTTATCACTAATCATGTGATGAGATGCACCAGAGTCAATTATCAATGGTTTATGCAAGCTCCTAGCAGTCTTGGTTCTAGATGTTTCATTTTCAGCTTTCAGGCTCTTAACTACTCCTAACAATCTATCAGTTATGCTAGTATGAGCAGTGGCAGTACATGAGATTTTAAAAATGTCTAACAGTTTATCAGAGATACTAGGTAATGTATGAGCAGAGTATGAGTATCCAAGAGTGTTGCCTAGCATTTTACCAGACTCCTTGAGGGCTCGGATGAAAGCCTCAAAGTCAGCCTTGGTGATCACCTCCTGAGAAGTTAGAGCTCTGCCTTCACTTTCACCCGCCTTGACATTTGGACTAGCCCCTGATGAGCCGGCACCACTTGCTTCAGCAGAAAGGTGAGCCTTAGCTTCTCTATCCTTGTTGAACTTGCTAGGCCTGAGGTGTGGATGTAGGATCCAGCACTGACTCTTCTTATGCCCCTGCCGCTTGCAATGCTCACAGCTTCCCTCATACTTCTCATACTTCCTTCCATCTCCACGGTACGCTGCCTTGTTTGCTTGCGCCTCTTCTGCTTTATGAGCCGTGGACATTCCCTTCTTGCCTCCAAACAACCCAAGAGAGCCTTCCTCCTTCTGAAGTTGTGCGCATACCTCCTCCATGGATGGGAGAGTAGGTGATCTCAGGATATGCTTGATCACATCCTGGTAGCTTTCATCTAGAGTCATCAATAGCCCAAACACCTGATCTTGCTCTCTCCTCTCAATGAGCGATTCCTCATCAGTTGTGTTGGGTCTAAGACTCTCAAGTTCGGACCACAAAGCTCCAAACTTCCCCATGTGCTTGGTGAGATCTTCTCCATCTTGCCTCAAGACACTGATGGTTTGCTTCAGATCAAACACCCGGCTTATGTTGGACTTGTTTCCATACCTCTTATGGAGCATGTCCCAAAGGCGCTTAGGAGTCTCAAAGTGCACGTAAGCTTCAAGTATGGGGAGCTCCAGGGAGGCATGGAGCACAGACAGCACCATCAAATCCTCTTGGACCCATCTCTTTGCTTCAGCTACCGCAAGAGTCTTCCCGTCGCCTTCTTCTTCATCTTCTTTGGCCACTGGCTCCGGACCATCATCTGTGATGTGGTTCCACAGCCCTAGCCTTCCAATGGTAGTCCTCACCAACTGGGACCACATCAAGTAGTTCGAGCCTCCCTTCAGTGCAACCGGAACCGTCACCAGTTTGCTAAAGTTGGTCGTCTCCATCTCCTCTTCTTTAACACACAAGAACAAACTCGCAAATGTAAAGAAAGGAACAAGGATCTCTCAATACCAAAGCCAACCTGGCTCTGATACCATATGAGATTAGAGAGTAGAATAGGTATTGAGAGATTAAGAGAGATTTGGTAAGAGATTAAGAGAGGTTTAGAAGAGATTGTGAGAGAAATGGGGAGATTAAGTATGATCCATGATGAACAAGAGAGAGACTAGAGAGAGAGTAACATAACTCGCATATTTATTAATGAGAGAGTGTTTACAATATATAGGAGGTGATACTAGGGTTTAAGAAGAGACTAAGCATGTGAGGTCAAGTCTAAGGGAGCCTTTAATTTGAACCGGACCAATGAGCCTCTCCACACGCGTGGTCACTATGCTAAAAGTGAACCTTATCCTTCCAGCCTGTGCCAGCCTGTAGAGACGCTCTTCCTCTATCCATAAACGGTCATATGCCTTCTTTGGTCAAGGCAAAACATGATCAGACCGTGAACTTCTTCTCGCGGTAACATTTCTTTACCGCTTGGTCGATACCGTCTGTACGGCCGTACGGCCATGGTACGGACCTGTACGGACCGGTACGGACGGTTCTCCCTAAGGCCAATCCTTCTCCTCTTCTCCACATCACAACCTCTTCAACCCTGAACAACTCTCCTCATATTCCTCAGCTCATCTCAACACTTATGAGATTTATTCAACTTCCTGGTGATTCTCCAACACTTTATGTATCCAAATCAAGCTTCTTACAAAGTGATTCATCCTGGTTCGATTGGAACGACGAGAGAAGTTGTCCTATTCCCAACTGGGAAACTGGAATCACCTGATTTGAAAGTGGGATAACTTCTTCATCCCAGCTCTTATGAGATTTATTCAACTTCCTGGTGATTCTCCGCAACTTTATGTATCCAAATCAAGCTTCTTACAAAGTGATTCATCCTGGTTTGATTGGAACGACGAAGAAGCTGTCCTATTCCAAACTGGGAAACTGGAATCACCTGATTAGAAAGTGGGATAACTTCTTCATCCCAACTCCTATGAGATTTATTCAACTTCCTGGTGATTCTCCAACACTTTATGTATCCAAATCAAGCTTCTTACAAAGTGATTCATCCTGGTTTGATTGGAACGACGAAGAAGCTGTCCTATTCCCAAACTGGGAAACTGGAATCACCTGATTAGAAGTGGGATAACTTCTTCATCCAACTCCTATGAGATTTATTCAACTTCCTGGTGTTTTCTCCACCATTTTATGTATCCAAATCAAGCTTCTTACAAAGTGATTCATCCTGGTTTATTGGAACGACGAAGAAGCTGTTCCTATTCCCAAACTGGGAACTGGAATCACCTGATTAGAAAGTGGGATAACTTCTTCATCCCAACTCCTATGAGATTATTCAACTTCCTGGTGATTCTCCACCATTTTATGTATCCAAATCAAGCTTCTGACAAAGTGATTCATCCTGGTTTGATTGGAACGACGAAGAAGCTGTCCTATTCCCAAACTGGGAAACTGGAATCACCTGATTAGAAGTGGGATAACTTCTTCATCCCAACTCCTATGAGATTTATTCAACTTCCTGGTGATTCTCCAACACTTTATGTATCCAAATCAAGCTTCTTACAAAGTGATTCATCCTGGTTTGATTGGAACGACGAGAAGCTGTCCTATTCCCAAACTGGAAAACTGGAATCACCTGATTAGAAAGTGGGATAACTTCTTCATCCCAACTCTTATGAGATTTATTCAACTTCCTGGTGATTCTCCAACACTTTATGTATCCAAACCAAGCTTCTTACAAAGTGATTCATCCTGGTTTGATTGGAACGACGAAGAAGCTGTCCTATTCCCAAACTGGGAAACTGGAATCACCTGATTAGAAAGTGGGATAACTTCTTCATCCCAACTCCTATGAGATTTATTCAACTTCCTGGTGATTCTCCACCTTTATGTATCCAAATCAAGCTTCTTACAAAGTGTTTCATCCTGGTTTGATTGGAACGACGAAGAAGCTGTCCTATTCCCAAACTGGAAAACTGGAATCACCTGATTTGAAAGTGGGATAACTCATTCATATTAGATTTTGTGATTTAAAGAGTGATTAAGTTTAATCTGAGAATTAAAGAGATTAGAGATTAAGAACAAGAGAGAGACTAGAGAGAGAGACTCAAAACTCCATAATTAATACTGATGAGGGTTTACAAGTATATAAAGAGAGAGCAACAAGGGATTTCGAAATGTATAAGCATGTGTAGTCAAAGGACAGGCTGGAACTCCTTTGAATCACTTGGCTGTGCTTTCTCACATGCTTGCACTAGTAGAAAAGCATCCTCTCCTTTCCAGCATCTACAGGCTGTCAAAGGCTCCCTTATCCTTCCTTATCCTCTTTGGTCGAGTTTACTCTCTTCCCTTCACTAAGTTACCTTCTCATGCCATCAGATAACTTCCCAAGTTTTTACTGTGGTTAAACTAAAGTTACCACAGTAAAACTCCAAAGTTACTGTCTACTCCAACTCTCTTCCTCTCTCAATATATCAACATTTATTCTCTCATCTCAACACTCCCCCTCAAGCTTGACCATGTGGAACAAGTCAAGCTTGGAAGGACCATGAGATCTCCCTCATTAAAACCTCATTAAGGAAAACCCATTGGGACAAAACCTTAATGAGGAAAAAGAGTAGAGATCACATGATCAGGAGAGTGTATAGACTAGCCCTTAGGCGAGAGATCAATGAGTCCTAACCTGATGTGTATGGACTCCATTGTCTTTTGCCTTGCTGCCTTTGTGAACACATCTGCTAACTGATCCTCACTCCGAGTATAACAAGGTAGAATCACCCCAAGAATCATCATCTGCCTCACCTTGTGACAATCAACCTCAATGTGCTTTGTTCTCTCATGGAACACAGAGTTAGATGCAATGTGGATAGCTGCTTGATTATCACAATGCATTGTCATTGGCGTTGCTTGAATAATCTCCAGATGCTTCAAAATCCCTTTTATCCACACTAGCTCATTTGTAAGCTTCAGCATTGCTCTATACTCGGCCTCAGCACTGGAACAAGACACTACCTTCTGCTTCTTACTCTTCCAAGTGACCAAGTTACCACCAATGAATGTACAATAGCCTGTGGTTGATCTTCTATCTGCTCTATCACCAGCCCAATCCGCATCACAGTAGCCTACAACCTCAGTACTCTTGTTACATCCCATCCATACTCCAAGACCAGTAGTTCCATTCAGATACATCAAGATCCTTTCCACCATCCGCCAGTGGTGCTCCTTAGGAACTTGCATGTGTTGACTGACTTGATTCACCGCAAAGCACATCAGGTCTAGTAATGGTAAGATAAATCAACTTCCCCACTAGCTTCCTATACAGCTTAGGATCATGGAATGGCTTGCTATCCTCAATCTCCCCCTCACGTGGAACCTTGTACCCATCCTCCATTGGCATCTTGGCTGTCTTTCCTCCATAGGCATCTGCTCCCTTCAATAGATCAATCACATACTTCCTTTGAGACATGAACAATCCTTCCTTTGATCTGCATATCTCAATCCCAAGAAAATACTTCATTTCCCCCAAGTCTTTAATCTCAAAGCTTGCCTTGAGATACTCCTTTGTAGCCTTGATGCCTTCCTTATCACTGCCTGTGATGATGATATCATCCACATACACAAGTAATACCACAATACCAGATGAGGTGGTTAGGGTAAAGAGAGTGTGATCCAATTCTGACTTTCTGAACCCTCTCCCATTCAGTGTAGTACTCAACTTGTTGTACCACGCCCTTGGAGACTGCTTGAGACCATAGATAGCTTTCCTCAACCTCAACACATTACCCTTCTTTACTAGATGTTCAAGACCTGGTGGTGGATGCATGTATACTTCATCTTCCAACTCTCCTTGAAGGAATGCATTCTTCACATCCATTTGCCACAAATCCCACTCAAGATTCACAGCTAAAGATAATACAATCCTGATAGTATGAAGTTTAGCCACAGGAGCAAAGGTCTCAACATAGTCCTCACCATATGTCTGAGTAAATCCTCTTGCCACCAACCTAGACTTGCGCCTCTCTATTCTTCCATCAGGATGAAACTTGATTGTGAACACCCATTTACTAGTCACTGCCTTCTTCCCTTTAGGCAGCTCACTCTCATACCATGTTTCATTCTTAATCATGGCTCCGGACTCATCAGCAACTGAATCTCTCCACTCCTTTAAAGCCATAGCTTCTTCATATGTCCTTGGAATATAGCTCTCATCCAAGCTTACTGTGAAGGCTATATGCTCGTCTGGAAACTCTGCAAAGGAACACATAGCTTGAGAAGGATGCTCCACAGCCTGGGCATTGTAGTACACTCTCGTGTTTACCCAGTTGGAAGCATCTCTCTTCACCCTTGTGCTCCTCCTCAGCTCCTGAACTTGTTCTTCTTGTGGCTCTTGCCCATCTTCACTTGATTGAGCACCACTCTCATTTGACCCATCAGGATCCACTTCCCAATCTCCACTAGACTGAGTACCACTCTCATCTGAGCCAGTAGACTCTCTTTGCCCATCTCCACTAGACTGAGCACCACTCTCTACTTCCTGTGTCACCTCTTGATTATGCTGGCCTGAATCTTGATTTTGCACTTGCTCATGAGATTCAGTTCCATTCCCCCTCTCATGATCAAGAGGAGTTGTTCTTTCAGCTTCACTAGTCGGATTGGAAGACTCTCTTCTTCCAGATTCCTGATCCTGGGATAACCCTATCCCTAGCTTCTCCAACAGCACCCTCAGTGTTGTTGCTCTATCAGATGGAGCTTGAGACAAATCCTTCAGATTTTCCCACTCCTTTTCTTCATAATACCCTTTTGATTCAATAAACTTCACTTCTCTAGATACCATCACTCTCCTTGCTTCAGGATCATAGCACTTGTATCCCTTCTGAGTGATAGAGTATCCAATGAACATAGCCTTAGTGCTCTTTGCCTCCAGCTTGTTTCTCTGTTCTCCTGGACTCATGACATAGCATACACACCCAAATACCCGTAGGTGATCAATAAAAGGCTTGCTCTTATTCAGCACCTCAAATGGAGACAGATTCTTCAGTATCTTGGTTGGGATCCGGTTGATGAGATAGCAAGCAGTCTGTACAGCATCTCCCCAAAAACGTTTTGGGACATTTGCATGAAACATCATCGACCTAGCAACCTCCATCAAGTGCCTATTCTTCCTCTCAGCTACACCATTCTGCTGTGGTGTGTAGGGACAACTGGTCTGATGCACAATCCCATGCTTGGCTAGATGACTCTTGAAGGCATTGCTGATGTATTCACCTCCATTGTCTGATCTCAGTACCTTCACAGTAGCATTGTATTGATTAGATACATATGCTTGGAAGTTCATAAACGCTTCTAGCACCTTATCTTTAGATGGAAGCAATGTGTGTTGAGTTGAGCTGAATATATATGTATGAAGAGCTAAGGAGTTGAAGAGGAAAGGAGATGAGGAAGCTTGAGAGAGTTTAGGGAGAGCATGGTACGGACGTCCGTACAAGGCCGTACAAGCCGTACAGTCCGTACCATCCAGCATCGACCAAGACTTACCTTGCATCAGCCAAGTAACACGGTAACTAAGGTAAAGGGAAGGAACTTACCTTGAGGCATCAGACCGTTTAGGGATAAGGTAGAGCGCGCCTTGACAGGCTGGAACAGCTGGAAAGGCAAGAGCATCTCGGTCCAAGATGCCAGATACTCCGCGCATGTGGAGAAGCTAATTGGCTAGTCCAAATGAGCTTATCCTCTCCTGATTGACCTCACATGCTTTAGTCTTCTCTTGATTTCGAAAACCCTTGTATGCTCTCTCTATATATTGTAACTCATCAACCCTAATGAAGATTATGCAGTTTGAGTCTCTCTAATCTCTTAGACACTATGCTTTTCTCTTAGACACTAAACGGCTCTATCTAGTCTCCTAATCTTTCACAAACTTCTCTTAATCACTTCCTAAACACTCTCTTTATTCTGTTTACTCTAAGGATCTCTTAATCTCATATGGTATCAGAGCCAGGTTCATTTGAATCTGGGGTTTGATCTTTAGAGAGTTACAAGCTAAACGTCTTTGAAGCTACACGCGAGTAGTCTTGAAGGTGTTGAAGCTGTGGTCCGTTCTAGTTGAAGCTGTGCTACGTTCTGTTGTTTGCGTGATTCTAGACTCAAGGTTGGTGTGTACGAAATCCAAGATCCAAGTTTTCAAGTCAAGCAAAGATGGAACATGGGATGAACATGAGGATGAAGGTAGCGGTTACTTTCAAAGGTAGCAACTACCTTGTGTGGTCTCGGATGGTGAAGACTGCTGTGGGAAGTAAGGGTTTGTGGGGGCACATCACAACAGGGGAGGCTCCGAAACTCATTACTCAGGGAGGAGATCAAGAAGAGGTCTCCAATGAAGCGGCTGTGGAGAAATGGCAACAAGAAGACATGCTGGTGATGACGGTTCTACACGCATCCTTGGACCCAGCTATCTTGGATGCCTACAGCTACTGTGAATCAGCCAAGGAGCTGTGGGACACGCTGAAGAAGGTGTATGGGAACACTTCCAACCTCAGCCGTGTGTTTGAAGTGAAGCTAGCGATCAACCGTCTTGCACAAGAGGACATGGAGTTCACTAAGCACTTGGGGAGGTTCAGGTCCTTATGGTCAGAGCTGGAGATGCTGAGGCCGAGCACAACTGATCCAGATCAGCTGAATGAGAGGCGCGAGCAAGACAAGGTCTTTGGGCTGCTTCTCACACTGAACCCGGCCTACACCCAGCTCATCCAGCACATGTTAAGGTCAGACAAGCTTCCGGACCTTGAGGAGGTGTGTGCACAAATCCAAAGGGAGCAGGGATCCATGGGTTTGTTTGGAGGAAAGGGGGAGCTCTCTCTTGCCAATCAAGCAGCTCATGAGGATTCAACCGAGGCTCCACAAGCAAACAAGGCATCTCACGGGAAGTACGAGGACAGGAAGTTCAATGGCAACTGTGATCATTGCAAGAAGCATGGTCATAAGAAGAGCCAATGCTGGATACTGCACCCACACCTCAAGCCGGCCAAGTTCATGAAGGAGCGTGAGGGAAGGGCAAATGTGACTGAAGGTTCAAGTGGAGCTGGCACCAGCAAGATCAGTGAAGTGGATGGGCTTGGAGGCAATGATGGGAATGGGAAGTCTCTGGTGGCTTACACAGGCGCCTCAAGCTCCCGCAGCAATGATGACTACATCAAGAGATCAGACCTTGATGCCCTCTTCAAAATGCTAAAGGAAAACGGTAACACTTACGGTTATTCCTTTGGAGCTTCTATGATTGCATATAAGGATGATCACTTGATTAGAGAACTAGTAGAACGGTTAGAAGCTAGAAATGAGTATAGGCATGCTTACATTGCTAGAACTGATAAGATGCATTCATCACTTAGTAATCTATGCCATAATGCTAAACGAGTAGGTAAACCATTGATTGTTGATTCTGGTGCATCACATCATATGATAAGTGATGAAAACTTGATTAAGGATATAGAACCTACACATGGGCATGTGATGATAGCAAATGGGGATAAGATACCATTAGAGGAATAGGAAAGCTTAAGCTGTTTAACAAAGAATCTAGAGCTTTTTACATGCCTGAATTCACATCAAACCTATTATCAGTGAAGAAATGTACTAATGATTTACAATGCAATGTTATCTTTAGTCCTAATGATGTGAAGTTTCAGGATATTGAGAGCAGCAGGTTGATTGGGAAAGGGGTGACTAAGGGAGATCTCTATATGCTTGAAGAACTCACTTCTGTTCCTGATTATAGTTGCTCGTTTACTTCTGCTTCTTTGTTGAATAAAAATGCATTGTGGCATGCTAGAGTAGGACACCCTCATGTTAAAGCTTTGAACTTAATGGTACCAGGTGTTGTGTTTGAGAATAAGGATTGTGAAGCTTGCATTTTAGGCAAGCATTGTAGAACTGTGTTTCAAAAGTCTACTACTGTTTATGATAATTGCTTTGATCTAATTCATTCAGATGTATGGACTGCCCCTTGCTTATCTAGAGATAGTTATAAGTATTTTGTCACATTCATTGATGAAAAATCCAAATACACCTGGTTAACCTTAATTCAGACCAAAGATAGGGTACTTGATGCATTTAGGAATTTTCAAACTTATGTAACTAACCATTATCATGCTAAGATTAAAATTTTGAGATCAGATAATGGAGGAGAGTACACGAGTCATGCATTCAAGCAACACCTATCACAACATGGGATTCTACATCAAACAAGCTGTCCTTATACTCCACAGCAAAATGGAGTGGCTGAGAGGAAGAATAGGCATCTCATGGAAGTGGCAAGGTCACTTATGTTTCAGAGTAATGTTCCAAAGAGATTTTGGAGTGATGCGGTTGCCACTGCTTGTTACCTGATAAACAGAACTCCAACCAAAGTTCTGAATGAGAAGGCTCCATTTGAAGTTCTGAACAGGTACAAGCCAGCTCTTGATTACTTGCGAGTCTTTGGATGCCTATGCTTTGTCCTCAAACCAGGAGAGATGATCAACAAGCTAGAAGCAAGAAGCACTAAGGCTGTGTTCATAGGATACTCAGCTACACAGAAAGGATACAAATGCTATGATCCTATAGCAAGGAGAGTTCTTGTATCTAGAGATGTGAAGTTCTTGGAAGATAGAGGATACTATGAAGAAAAGAATCAAGAAGACCTGAAGGACTTAACATCAGACAAGGCCACCACCTTGCGGATCATTCTTGAAGGTCTTGGAATCAGTACATCCCAGGATCCGAGGAATCACGCAACTACACCTCCTGAAGTTGGTTCACCATCCCACCTTGATCATGAGGGAGGAGAGGAGCATGAGGAGCCTATGCAAGAGGCCAACCAAGATGAAGGAGGAGTAGAGAATGAAGGAGAAGAGAGCATAGGCTCGGATGGTCATGGACATGATCATGGTGTGACACAAACACCTTCTCAAGATGAAGTGGTAGAAGAACAACAGGAAGAAGAACCAGTTGTGCAGCCACTAAGAAGGAGTACAAGGATAAGGAAGGATCCTTCCAGTTGGGTAAACACGAGAGTGTACTACAATGCCCAAGCTGTGGAGCATCCTTCTCAAGCCGTGTGCTCCTTTGCTCAATATCCAGAAGCACATTGCGCGTTCATGGTAAACTTGGATGAGAATCACATCCCAAGAAGCTATGAAGAAGCAATGAAAGATAAAGAATGGAAGGAATCAGTTGGAGATGAGGCAGGAGCGATGATCAAGAATGATACATGGTATGAGAGTGAGTTACCAAAAGGGAAGAAGGCTGTGACTAGTAGATGGATATTCACAATCAAGTACAAAGCGGATGGAAAGGTTGAGAGGAAGAAGTCAAGACTAGTTGCAAGAGGGTTCACTCAAACTTATGGAGAAGATTACATAGAAACCTTTGCACCAGTAGCTAAACTCCACACAATCCGGATTGTACTAAGCTTGGCTGTGAATCTTGGATGGGGGTTATGGCAATGGATGTGAAGAATGCGTTTCTACAAGGTGAACTTGAGGATGAAGTGTATATGCATCCACCTCCAGGCCTTGAACACTTAGTGAAGAGTGGAAATGTACTGAGATTGAAGAAAGCCATCTATGGACTGAAGCAATCACCAAGGCTTGGTACAACAAGTTGAGCACTACTCTGAATGGCCGAGGCTTCAAGAAGTCTGAACTAGATCACACCCTCTTCACTCACGACTCCCTCAGGTATGATTGCTCTCCTTGTGTATGTTGATGATATCATTATCACAGGGAGTGATAAGGAAGGTATCATAGCAACCAAGGAGTTTCTTAAATCCATGTTTGAGATTAAAGACTTGGGAGAAATGAAATACTTCTTGGAATTGAGATATGTAGATCCAAGGAAGGTTTGTTCATGTCCCAAAGGAATTACACTTGATCTTTTGAAAGGTGCAGGTGCTTATGGAGGCAAGACAGCAAGGATGCCTATGGAGGATGGCTACAAAGTCCCACGAGAGGGGAGATTGAAGACAGCAAACCTTATCAGGATCCTAAACTCTATAGAAAACTAGTTGGCAAATTGATTTATCTCACTATAACTAGACCTGACATTTGCTTTGCTGTGAATCAGGTGAGTCAACACATGCAAGTGCCTAAGAACATCACTGGCACATGGTGGAGAGGATCTTGATGTATCTCAACGGCTCACCTGATCAAGGAGTATGGATGGGCTGCAATGGAAGCACTGAAGTGGTGGGATATTGTGATGCGGATTGGGCTGGTGATAGAGCAGACAGGAGATCAACCACAGGCTATTGCACATTCATGGAGGCAACTTGGTGACTTGGAAGAGCAAGAAGCAGAAGGTAGTGTCTTGCTCAAGTGCAGAAGCCGAGTATAGAGCCATGCTGAAGCTCACCAACGAGTTGGTATGGATCAAAGGCATCTTGAAGCATTGGAGATCGATCAAGCAACTCCAATGACAATGCATTGTGACAATCAAGCTGCCATCCACATTGCATCCAACTCGGTGTTTCATGAGAGGACCAAGCACATTGAAGTTGATTGTCACAAGGTGAGGCAGATGATTGTGCTAGGGGTGATCTTGCCATGTACACAAGGAGTGAAGATCAGCTAGCGGATGTGTTCACCAGGCTGCAAGACAGAAGACAATGGAGTCCATTCACATCAGGTTGGGCCTCATTGATCTTGGGAAGAGAAGGAGCTAATCCCCTTAGCTGCAAGGTCTTTACTCTTTTTCCCTCATCAAAGTTTTACCCATTGGTTTTCTTGGTGAGGTTTTTATA
>NW_026016429.1:0-35000 GCF_020379485.1 Brassica napus
AATGTAAAAAATATAAATTTAAAATTAAACCAGAGCTCGAATCAAACTATCCGGAAGCTCGGTCGTCCGTGACAGTTCATACACCCTCGTGTTTGTGGTTGGTTTGGCCTTGGGATGCTTTCATGTGTCTCCACGGCCCTTCCCCTGACTTCCTTGCAGCTTGGGACACTCCGATTGGAAATGTCCTTGCTGGCCACAATGGAAACAAGTCATCGTGCCGCTTCTACCAGACGGTTCGGTCGAGGACAGTTATGAACTCCATGGTCCATGCTGCACAATGAACACAAGCCCCCTTGGCCTTGCAGCACTCACCGGGATGTTTCGTTCACGTTTTGGAACACGCCAGGTCGCCACACCAGAGTTCTTCCTCCGCTCCTCCACCTGGTCCCCATTTTCTCTTTTTTCTATTCTTCCCAATGTCTTGCCCATGTTTCCGACTGTGGCTTAGCCCTTAGCCTTAAGCTTATCTTCTTCAGCCAAGTTAGACTCTAACAAAGCCCCCGTTCCACCAGTTCTCTGACGTGTTGAAAGTGCAGATCGAGCAGTGGTTCTTCAGTTCTGGCCTTAGGCCTCTGATGAACCTACGGACTTGGACTGACTCGTGCTACAGCTCTCTTCCAACGAGCCGTCTGAGTCAGGTTGAACTCCTCTTCGTACTCCCGTACGGTCCTGCGGCCTTGGACCAAATCTAGAAACTTAGCTTCCAGAAGATCCCAAGCCTCAACAGGAAAGTAGTTGCGGTTGAATTCAACTTCAAAGTCCGCAAAACTTGTGAGACTTCCATTGGTGCGCTTGTCCACTGCAAGCCACCATTTATGCGCGTCCCTTCCAGGAAGTGAACCGCAATATCTCGCCTGTAATCCTCTGGACAGCGAGTTGATTGAAGTTTCGGACCAGCCTACTCCTCCACTTATCTGCCACAACATGGTCGGTGCTACCTGAGATTTCCTTCGTACCCAATCTGGATAGATGTTGAAACAAACTCAGATAGTCAACCTTCTTTTCTGACCTTTCCGGTGGATCGATCTTGATCACCTCAACCACGCCCCCAGCTGGACCCGTAGCAATAGGTGTATTTGTAGCTACAGTGTAGCTTGACCAACTGATGAATTCACTAGTGGAGTGAACAGCTGAGTCATAGCCGCCACTTGGTTACCCATTACTTTCGTGGCCTCTAACAAGTCCTCTCGGGACAATGCTATGGCACGTTGGCCGTTCCCTCGGTCCTTTGCTCACGCTGGTCACCATCACGGTTAGCGTTCGAGGATTCTACTTCCTCATCACTTTCCTTACGTTGCTGACCTTCTGGTTTGCGTTCCCGTAAGATTAGCCTGATCAGTAGGCACACATCTCCAGTGTTAGTCGCAGCCGGATCGGTTGGTAACCTGGACAGATTAGTTCCGTCCGCGGCCGCTTGACTAGACTGACCAGCCGTCCTCTTACTCTTTCGGGTCTTTCCCGATTTGCTTCTCCCAGCCTAAGATTCGGACATTGTTCGTACAACATATACATAACATACCGAGACAATTAATCCCTGGACCTAACCATTAAACCTCACCGTGAGTCTGAATCAGCTGGCAGCATGTGTGTGGACTACATACCCAACTATCCTAGAATCAAGCATGCTCTGATACCAACTTGTAACGCCGAATCCGGCCTCTCGACAAAACTGGACCCGTTTGCTACTTATCAATTTCTTTTCTTGTTGTTTGATTCATTTTACGTCTTTCCTTTACTAAGTCATTTTCGAATCTGAGGTTCTAAAACAATTGAACAGATAGCACAGCAGAATATAAATGTGTATAAAATGTATTACTTAGAAACATGAGATCCAATTCACAACTTCTTAATTGTTTCATAGACAATCACTAGTTCATCCCTAGGATCATCTAACCACAAGTTACACAGCCTCTCACTGACCGAGCCTTCACGGCTCCTTGGCTTTACCAGAAACATCCTTAGTTCCTGAAACCACAACCAGATAAGCATTAATCATAACCGAGAATAGAACTGGTCGATTCTACAATGCTTGGCTTGGTTCCTAGAACACAGATAAACCTCGGACAATATACTTATAAAAAGGTATGAACCTGCCTACCAAATCCTAAGTCATTCAACCAACCACTCCTTGACATAGAATCAGATAGACAGTCCAGAATAGATAAACAGAACACATGAACAGTCCGGATCGTCCCGAAGACCAATCCATCCATCCGGATAGAATCTAGGTGCGAGTGGCCTAGTTAAAGTCCGGCTCAATGGCCCAACGGACTTCCTTACCTGATCCGGCCATGGGCCTGGATCCAACGGCCGAGTAAGCCTCACGCCCAATCTAGTTAGGCCAATCGGCCGATAGGACCATGCGACTCTTACCCTGGCTTAGACGAACTGTGTACTTGTCCCAACGGACAAGACATGGTCTGATCCCTTAAGGAACGGACACGACCTGTCTCAACAGACACCGTTTGGAACATGTACCCCTTCGGTCCTTGGTACCTCTTGGTCCTCGTACCTCTTGGTCCTCGTACCTCTTGGTCCTCATACCTTTTGATGTTAGTAACCCTTGGTTACTTACATCCTTTGGCAACTCACAACCTTTGGAACTCGTGACCTTTGGTAACTCACAACCCTTGGTAACTCGTGACCTTTGGCCACTCGTGCCTCTTGGGACATGACCAACCGTTTAGCCCAACCGCCCAGTCTGGTGCGATTTGAACCGACCATCTAACCGACCAGCGTCTAGGTTAGCGGTTTGGTTATGACCGGCCAAGTCAAGGGACGTGTCCCTTGGACTGAACCAACACAACCCTTCGTGTATAATCAGAAAGAAGAGAAAGGACCGGATAAAACAAGAAGAGGAGGAGCGGTTAGGTATAATGAACCGACCAGAGCCGCGGTGCGATCACAAGGACCGTCTGTTTGGTTAGATGCGGCCATAGCCCACCACGTACCTTCTGAACCGTGTTAGGTTTCTCCATGTTCTTCTCCTGCTCTTGGTCTCCCATACTTGATCGGAGGTTGCTTCTCAAACGATCAGATCGCCGGAAACCTAACCACCACACAAACGGCCTTGCTTAGGCCGGAAACTCTCTCTCTCTCTTTCTTTCTCTCTCTCGATGATTTCTCTGAGTATTTTTGTTGGGATCGGATGAATGAAATCGACAGAGAGGACCCCATATTTATAGAAAACGAGGGGGTAAGTCTTGCCCCACGAACAGGCATGACTGGCCAGCGGATGGGCACAATCGGCCAAGGGTTACACCCTCTCAGCCGCATGCGTCCCTTCGCCAATACCGCATGGGTTGGGTCGGACAGAGGCCCAAGGCCTTACCCAATCCCTCTGGACTTAGCCCATGGCCTTGTCCCAAGCCCCAACTGTCCATGGCCTCATGGCCGGACCCCCATGGCCCGCCACCGGCCCGGTCCTGGACCATCGGAACGAAACCCGAACAGTCCGTCCAGCTGAGATGAGCTGACTCCTAGCTGCCTCAGCTGAGTGAGCTAGTAGTTCAGCTAGTGGAGCTGACTTAGTTGTGGCCGAGCTGGACTGAGCTTAAACTAACTCCGTTGAGCTGGTCGAGCTACCTGTTCCATCTGTCCAGCTACCGTCTTACTCGTCCTAGCTGACTCTCGACTTGTGTAAGGTTAAGTCTAAGTTTCCTTACGTCCTTAACCTTCTTATCTGGCCATGGAACGCTTGTCTTGATGTCCTAAGACTGACTAGTACGTTTCCTCGAACCATGGCCGTCCCAATGATCCTATTAAGGATCTGGGATGTTACAGTCTCATTCTGTCTGAGACAAAGGACACATGGCCTAAACAAAGGGATCCCCCAATGAGAACCGAGGGTCCAAGCCGGTTGTGGTGGTTTAGTATCTCCGGCAAGGAGAACGGTTTAGGAGAGAGGAGGCCGTGTGGTTATGGATACCCAAGGCATAGAGAAAGGTCTGGAGAAGGACTCCAACCCCGTGGTTCAGTCAGATAGGGTCAGTGGGGTAACCACCGACTCATCCGCTAAGACAATCGGACAATCCGAACCGCTCTAGCCATGGGTGTTTGGGTTATGTTCTATTCTTCTTATTCTTTTTATCTAATTATTCTTCTACTCCTCCAGTACATTTGCATGGCCTTGTTGATATGTTGGGATTGGTTATATCCGTGGTTCTGGTTGACTAAGGCGGTCGCGGTCCATAACCGACGAGTTAGGCACGCGCATGATCTGACTGGCCTCAGGTGATCCGATTGGATAGGGGCGGTTCTGTTCTGTTCTGAACAGTTGCAACCCTTCCCTAAACAGTCACAATGGTTCATGACTTGTGTAGGTTAATGCGTGGTCCTTTGGCCATAGGCCGGACACATGCACGGACGGTTAGGTCAAACGGTGGGAACATCTGAATGGGTGCGAGTTGCCAAGGGCCATGAGTTGCCAAGAGGCACGTGTGTCCAAAGGGTACTAGTTCCCAAAGGGTGTGAGTTCCAAACGGTGCCATTGGTTCAAGGCTTAGGCCAAACCAAGTGGACAGTCCGCGGCTGCATAGTCGAACGGACGGATGGTTAGTTTAACCGGAGTGTTGTGTAGCAAGGTCTGATCGGTTGCAAGGCAATCCGGTTTGGCCTTGGGCCTTACTCGGTGGTATAGATCCAGGCTTTGGGTTGGATCAGGTAAGAAGGTCCGTAAGCCTTTGGGCCGGGCTTATAACTGGCCGATCGCACCTAGGTCTTAACCAGACGGTTAGACGGGACTATGGACGATCCGGCTATGGTTGGATGGTTCTAGCCGCAAAGGCTAAGTAGGATATCTTACAATCAACTTTGGGTTGGTGAGTAGGATAGGCGCCATATGCCTTATCTAGGGAGTAGACCCACATGATGGCAATGGAAGGCCGGTTATGTCAATACTTGACAAGTATGCGATTGCTTTTGAAGTCTAGTGGTCGGATCATGTTTCATGACGATGGTTCGATGGCCGAACACTAGTATGGATAGTCACGTTGCTGGAGTAGGAGTATTGATGTGATGCTTCTAGATATCAACCTTGGTGTTGACAGCTTCGAGATTGGCTAAGAGTCATGACGAAGTGTGTGGCTAGTACTATGTGTCGTAGACCATAGATACTGAGCCTAGGTGTGATTGTTCAAGGAAGGCTGTGTAAGATCTGATCATGGTTAAGTATGGACGACCTGACCTCTGAATGATGGTTCAAGGTGTCGGTCCTAACCTGATTAATGAATGCATCGGTTGGTATGAACAAATCATATTTGTTGTCTGGGTTAAGTCCCAAGGCCGATCAGGCCAGATAATGACTCATCAGTTCCAAGTAATGTGAGGAAGGTTGGTTGATTGACTTAGGATCTAATGAGCTTTGTCAGTCCAGAAGATGGACTTGGTACTATGGCCTATAAGGCAAAAGGATTTTGGATTGTGCATGAGCCGAGAAAGGCCAGATGCAAACCCTTATCCTTTCAAAGACTTCTTAAAGGTTACTTATGTATGTGGGGATGGTTTGTTGATTGACTAAGTACCTATGGGAGTTGTTTGATGCAGGAGTCACGATAAGGACCTTAAGTAAGATCATTGAGTGATTGGGGTCCAGCTGTCAAGAAAGAGCAATTTGAGTCAATGGAGGACCGATGAGCTAATAAGCTCCATAGATGTGGCAAAGGTATGATCTAGCATTTAATTATGTAGAACTAGATAGAATGGTTTAGGGGAATGGAACCTCAGAATCGTATGGCTTGGTTTGGGTTTAGGATTGACCTTTAAGCTAATTGGTAGTTGAGTAAACTGACCAAGGCTAAGGTGATTCGACCAGAGAAGTGTTAGATTGGTTTTAGACCAATGGTTAACTAGAGAATAATCCGCTGCGTATCTGTTGAATGGATCTAAGCTATTAATGACTAGGAAAGTCTTTAGCTAAGATATAAGTTAGCCGTCGCCTTTAGGCGATATTATAAATAAAAGGGCAAAAATTAAGAGGTTTGGCCAGGAAGTGGACCGAGCGACGTAAGACTTCGACCACGGCTTAGTCGGCTGGATCGGGGTGTTACAAGTTGGTATCAGAGCCAGGTCGATCCTGTTTAGGACAACGCTCGAAGATGTTGGTTTCCAAACTATAATTATTTCTGAAAACTATGATGACTATGAAACCTTAGTTGGGGTGAGCCAAGAAAGAGTTGAGGTAAGCTAGGGTATCATGCTTGTGAATGTGGGAGTTCTAAGATGAACCGGCTTAGCCAAGATACATTTTCCAAGGGCAAGATCCTAAAAACCGAAAGGTTGGTCGATCTAGTTATTTAGAAGTAATAGACGGGTTGGAAGGGATGGAAGAAATGCAAAACTTGTTTATGGATTACCTGGACAAGGGAAGTAACATGGACCAGAGAATGGCATAGGTTGAAATAAACGTGCAGCACTCTACTGAAGTTAAGTGTTATCCCTTGATGGCCGTTCATAATAAGTAAAGCATATGCAATATTAAATCTGACTCAAAGGAGACACTACATGACCAGTACACGAGTGGACTTGTGATCAGATGGATCAGCTAGGACTCGGTATAAGTCAAGGTAGGTTTCCTTAGATCTAGTTGGATGGAATAAATCAATTCCAATCTGAATCCGTCCAAAGAAAGAATAAGGAAACTCAGGGTGTTCATTCCAATCATTGGAAGAACATGATGTTAAGTATCTTAGTATGATGGGGATTGAGGATATTATAATTGCTGTTGTGAATGGTGTGAACATTCGCAATAGTAAGACGATTTGGAGAATGGTATGGGACGTTTTCCAAATGTGTGATCAAACCGAAATCCTACTCATCTAGGTACCCACTGGAAGTGGAAGTATTGAAGTTATTGGCAATGCATTGAGGGATGTTATGGGACGTCCTTCATGGTATGGTCATGACCAAAGTATTTTCCATAAGACAGTGGTATATGATTACAACAAGATGTTGTGAATCAGTCTCAGGTAGTTTATGTTTACGGTTGAGTGGCCTGGGGAACAAGGCAGTCCACTATAGCTTGGTCGCTTAGGGATTTGCAGAAGTCTACCAGGACTCAACAGAGATAAGCATTACGCCTTAAGGATCCATATGGGATCGGATAGGGCTCGACCAGTATGGCGAGTGACCTAGCAGATGGACCAAGGTGCTTTGCAATCGAGTCCAGAGATGGACCAGGGTTGGCTTACCAAAACGAGTTCATATCTGCTAGGGCCCTCAAGCAGAAATGCTTGGTCTGGAACCTAGAATTGTCTAGGGGATTCTGATGAGGGGTCTCTGATAGGAACTGTCATGTCCCCGATTCTGGATAGGATCATCCGGACGGACTGCGGTGCGTGGAGATGCACCAGTATGGTCATATGGCCCAAAGACAAGCGTGTCATAGCCTGGAAGTAAGGTTAAGGGCATCAGAAAACTAAGGGATAGCTAAACCAAGAAGGAGACAAGTATAAAGAAGCTGTACTAAGAGTATGGCAGCTGGGCGGTGCGGTAAGCAAGCTCGACCAGCTAAGTGAAGAGTAGTGAAGCTCAGTGTAGCTCACTGAAGAGTGTGTCAGCTCCCTGAGCTAGATGGACTAGCTCACTCAGATGGATCAGCTGGGGATCAGCTCAACTCAGCTGGAATGAGTGTTCGAGTCTTGGGCAGTTGGTTCGGGTCTGGACAGTGACCAGGCCATGTGGATGACCCATGTGTACCAATGGGCTGGAGGGCTCTTTTGGTTGGGTCATGGGCGTGGGCAATCAGTCTGGGCCTTGTTTGGACTTGTCCAGGAGTGTTTTGGCAGTTCCAGGGCGTGTGGTAACTGCCATAGGCGAAAGGGTGCAATCTGTACCATTGATTAAATCAATGGCCAGAAATGATACCGAAGGGATGCAATGGTTAAGAAGTAACCACCCCTTCTCCTATATAAGGAAGGCAAGTCCGTGCCTTTGCAGGCACGCCAGGGCTTCCTTCTACACCCTGAAACACAAAGAATCCAGAGAAAAATACATAGAGTTGGTCGGATTCCCAATCCAAGACCCATGGTGGTGTGAAGGCCATAAAGAGACAGTTTTGGGGCAGATCAAGGGGGAAGTTGAGAACGACCCTCTGAACGGTTTTGATCATTGTTGACAACACCCAAAGCCTTATCTGGAGCCTGTGAACACACGAAAATGGTGAGGAAAGGAGGGAGTTGGCCGGAATCCATTCCCAAGGGCCAATGCAGCCCTAAAGGGAGATTGGTGTGGAAAGCAGTTTCATGGGGAACAAAGAGGGAAGTGATGCACGACCTTTGGATGGTGATTGATCATGGATGATCATGTCTAAGGCTTCCTCTGTGCTTTGGGAACACACGCAATTGGTTAGGAGAGAAGGGGGAAGGCTTGACTCCACTCTCAAAGGCATGAACAGCCTTGAAGATGGATGCAGTATAGAAACTGGTTTCATGGAAGTTCCATGGAAGGAGTGATGGGCACGAACCATGGTTAGATCTTATCAATACTGGAAGTATGTGATAAGGGTTTGATGGCGGCGTGCTAGGAGGAGCATGGACGCCCCTGATGAGGTAACAGGTGGGGACTGCAGACCATTGGACATAGTCTGGTACACTATGGGCTGATCTGGTCCTGCAGTTACACCTTACTCTGTTTTATGATTATTAATCATGTTATTTCTTTTTCTTATGATTGAGATTGATGATTAGACATAGTAGAACTGAACCATGGCTTGGCCGGTTCAGAAGAACCCTCCATGGCCTTGATTTGGCAGCTAAGTCCGGATCTCCTACTTCATGATGGATTTATGGCGATCTGACTTTGGAATCCTCTTAGTGGTGAATTATCATGAATTATCATGGTATTTGGGGATTTTTATCTGATTGATTTCAAGATGGTCAAGGTGGCCGGTGGGGCTGTTCTAGGTCGAGATCCATAGGATCGAGATCGGTTCTTGGAATTCTGACTTGACCATTCTCTTAGTTAAGATTTATCATGAATTATCATGAATCCTAATGAGTTTTTAGGGATTGATTTAGAGATGGTCCCTTGGGCCGGTTTGGCTGATCTTGGCCGAGATCTATGGGATGGAGGCCAGTTATGGGAAATCTAATTGGACCATTCTCTTAGTTATGATTTATCATGAATTGTCATGAATTTTAATTGATTTTTGGAGCAGGTTTGCTTGCGGTCGAAATTGCACCTGAGGGCATATTGGGGTCAGATCCTTGTGTTAGGATATCTGATCATATGTTCGTGTGCTGGAACATATTGTCACTTATGATATTGATCATAAGGAATTGCTGGTTATCAACCTTGGTGTTGGTAAGGCAGGCCATGTGTGATCTAATCATGGGCAAGGATGGACGACCTGATCCTTGGATGATGGATCAAGGTGTCTGATCTGATTGATCAAAGGATGCACCGGTGGTAAGAGCAACACTAATCAGGTTCAGTGGGACATGGTTCCATGACTGATTAGGAAGTATGAAGACTCATCAGTTCTGAATCATGTGGGGTGGTTGGTTGATTGACTCAGGATCTGATGGGCATTGTTAGTCCATGAGCTGGACTTGGTATCATAAGTTGATAAGGCAAAAAGGATGTGGGACAGTGCATGAGCCGGTAAGGGCCAGATGCATGTCCTTAGCTGTCTGAAGACTTCTCAAGGGTTACTTATGTCTGTGGGGATGGTTGGCTGAATGACTAAGTACCTAAGGGAGTTGTTTTGTGTGTGTAAAGAAGCTGGACGCAGTATATGGCAGCTGGCCATAGCTCGGTCCTAGCTCAGTTCGAGTGTGACAGCTCGATCAGCTGGTTTATGAGTTCATTCAGCTAGAGTAGCTGGGCCGATGAGCTAACAAGCTCCGTGGATGTGGCAAAGGTATGATCTAGCAATGTTGCATAGATCTAGATAGAATGGTTAGGGGAATGGAACCTCAGATTTGTATGTCTTGATTTGGGTTCGGGATTGACCTTGGAGCTAGCTGGTAGTTGAGTATACTAACCATTAGCCGAGGTGATCCGACTAGACAAGTATTATATTGGTTATAGACCAATGGTTAAGTAGATACTATTCCGCTGTGCATAAGTTGAAAGGATCTAGCTAGGGAATGACTAAGGTAGTCTTGAGCTAGGATCTGAGTTAGCCCTCGCCAATGGGCGATATTTTAAATAAAGGGCAAAATTTTTAGAGGTTCGGTCCGGGTATGGACTGAGCGACGTGAGGCATCGACCGCGGCCTAGTCGGCCGGGATCGGGTCTTACAGGAACCCTCATGGTCGGTGGGGTAAAAACCCACGTACTTTCCGACGCAGGGGCTACGCATAGGTTTTGTGAGTCCGGGACTGGTCGGAAAGGGTCTGTTATGTCTGTACGCTGGTGATAATTTTGGGATAGTGAGGGCAGCCGGTGGGAAAGCCAGGAACTCACTAGGTCTCATGTATAATATCCCAGTGCAGATCCAGGGAAAGGTCTTCCCTGTGAATCTGGTCTGTGTCCACCTAATGAATCAAGAAGTGATCTTAGGTATGGACTGGTTGGGAAAGTATCGGGCCACTCTCGATTGCCATAAGGGTCGTGTGCAATTGGAGACTAGGCTGTACCCGATAGAGTACCAAGGTCTGTGTCCGGTTCATGAGAAGTAGTGGTTTCAGCAGTTCGAGCGATTTAGATGCTGGAACAGGGTTGTCAGCCTTTTTGGCTACAATTACAACTACAGAGCCTGACAGTTGTGGTTTTCTGTTCGACCCAGGCGGGGATTCGTTGGTGTCTGAGTTCCTAGATGTGTTCTGTTCGCTACAGAGTGTCCCCTCTGATAGGTCGGATCCATTTATGATTGAACTGGAACCAATGATAGCACCGCTTGTAACACCCCCGAACCGTCCTAAGCATAGGTCGACCCACCGGCCAACAATCAAACAAGAACATGACCGACGGACGACCCACACCAAGGGTTGGAGATGAAAGGCCAACCGGCCAGCCAACAATCAAACAAGAACATGACTGACCGTCCAACCCAACAGCATGGTCCGGAAGCGCTACGTGATGGGCTAGGGACAATCCAGTCAGAGTCACAAACTTTACTCCACGACCTAGACCAGTTCATCCACTAACTCGTCCCGCTGCATCAAGGCATAAGGCTTTGCAACCCGTACCTAGAGTTAGCGTTTTCCGTTAGATCAAGGCCTAAGGCTTTTCAACCTGTACCTCGACCTAACGTTGTGTTAGACCGGACTAGTCAAATATCAGAGTATTCATGAAGCGCATATAAAACAATTACTTTTATTGATTCAAGAAATATTCATACATTGAATAACTCAAGACTGGGCCCGGCCTAATGCCAAATCGAGTCAACATAACACAGTTCACAATACCGTTTACAAAAGGCATGAAAATCTACACCGGCGGTCCTAACGTCCAGCACGAAGCTATCCGATCATCCTTACCTAAAGTGACCTGCAAAAAGGACAACGGAGTTGGATGAGTAATCTAGTATTACTCAGTGAGCTGGCGGCCTCTACCCGCAACCTAGACTCTACCCAGACAACCCAAAATAACAATCAATCTAGCCCTAGCATGCAATAAAAGCTAAGGCTAAGCAAACCGTTACTAAGTTAGACTTGGCCTCCTGCCATGATCTAGCTTCAAGTAACGGGAACCTGCATTAAAACAAGTCAACAAACAATCCCTAGTTAACCATATATACGCATGAGTTCAATACTCATGTAGTGTTAGACACTTAGACTATACAAGTATCATTAATTGATCAACCAACAATCAAACAAGAACATGATCGGCCAACCAATGATACCGCATAGCTTTAATATCCACCACCCTTCACAAGCAATCCCTCAAACATATACAGGCCAACATCAGGCCTACACTAACCAAATACACCCCAAGCTTAATCCGGTACCTAAACCAGACTTAAGACTTAATGTCAGAACCGGCAAGCAAATCAGTCAACCACAAACACAATCACAATAATAAGACTATGAGTAACTACGACTCGATCTAACTTGTAACACCGTATATCGGTGCTACACTAACTCGAGGGTTCCATAACCCTCTACGACACTCTAAACACAACACAACACACTACCCCGGGAAATGGTGACTTAGTGTTCATCCTCTCTATCGGCAATATCCTATCTTCCTACCACAAAGGCCAGAAGAAGGAACTTTCAACCGACCGCGGCCCACAGTCCTTCGGGTCACCGCGCGACAGCCCACAGTCCTTCGGGTCACTGCCACATTACACCGTCGTGTAATCACTCAGCCATAGGCCATGATCGCGTCTCTCTGAGTCTTCCCGATCCAGCGAATAAGGGGTTTCCTTGAACCCGCTGAATACGAGGGCGAGGAAATACTAATCAACCCCAAACAAGCCTAATATGGGCGGGTTACGCACATACTGTCGGCACACTCACACAACACAAACTCAATCTAGAACCTAACATAATGATAAAGTTCCAGATCCTAACTAGACACTCGACTCAACAAGACTAACCAATAGTACCAGTAGTCCAGCCTATATGGCCTAACTACTAAACAATTAAACAACAATATCAATACTAAACAACTCAATCAAACCGTTACCCAGATAGTCCAGCCTCCCGCTGAGAAACTATCTGTAAAGATA
This sequence comes from Brassica napus, assembly GCF_020379485.1. Taxonomy (NCBI): domain Eukaryota; kingdom Viridiplantae; phylum Streptophyta; class Magnoliopsida; order Brassicales; family Brassicaceae; genus Brassica; species Brassica napus. The sequence continues at coordinate 12,620 of NW_026016429.1, forward strand.
ACGGGAACCTGCACTCAACCATATCAACACGCAAGAATAGAAAACATGATGCATCCTATTCTTAGTCCTAATCAGGTTATCAACTCAGTCTTAATTCCTTTCATCTCAGCTTAGCCCTTGCTAAACTGAGTCCAGTTCCATAAATAAAATAACCCTAAGGACTCTACCATTCAATAACGTGATCATTCTACTCTATATGCGACTCGATCTACCCTAAATTCCAAGTGGAATTCAAACAAACCAACTCACAAAAACTACCCTAAATTCCAAGTGGAATTCACACAAAACCAACTCACAGTGTTCTAGGCGAGAAGCAGCTGGTTGATCGGAGATGACTTGGCCAAAACAAAAGGGACGCCTTGACTGGACTGGAATGGACTGATCTTGTCTTGGACACAACCTTGGCTTCACCATGAAGAAGTTGACAGGCCTCGACAGGCTGATCTAGACTCGGACAGAACCTCCTCTAGCTTCTGGACAGTTCTTCGGACTTCCTGGCGGAGTATCGAGCAGAACTTCGACTGATCTGAACCCATAGTTCTGAACTAACTCTGGACAGCACCTCCACTTGACCATCATAAAATAAGACTGGCCTGGACGGATTGAATTGGACAGAGCTTCCGCGTCACAATCGTAGAGAATTGCCGATTGGACGGAACTGGCCTTCTCGATGGAGTATCGGTCTTCAGAATCGATCATACTCTAGAATCGATCACTTCCTTTCTCTCTCTTTCTCTCTCTATAGCCACGTTGAATTGACTCCCATCTGATCTGATCTTCACTTAATTGACCTTCAGTTGGACAGAACCTTCCCAAGGTGCTGACTCGAAATCAGTAGAGAACTGACCTCGAAAACTCTCTAAAACTCTCGATATAGCTCGGAATCACTTGCTTTCTTTTTCTATCTTTCTCTCATGTTTTTAACTTGGTTTGGACAGGTCTGGATGTGAAGAAATGAGCTGGGGTCGTGGGGTATTTATAGGAGACACCAGCCAATCAGCTTCAGGTTGGTGGCAGCCTGTGTGTCGCTCCGCATGGCTCCGGACGCATGCACGGCGGCACCTCGTGCTCCACATGGCTGGCTGCATGTCCAGGACACATGCAGGACGCCACCACTCCTCCCAGATGTCAGGCTGCATGACTGGAGCTCATGCAAGGCGCCACACATCCTCACACATGTCGATCAGCATGCTTCGGTTGCATGCGTCGCGACATCTCGTGCTTGGCTGATCCACCTCGTGCTCCACATGGCTGGCTGCATGTCCAGGACACATGCAGGACGCCAACACTCCCCCCAGATGTCAGGCTGCATGACTGGAACTCATGCAAGACGCCACCCCAGCACACACATGTCGATCAGCATGCTTCGGTTGCATGCGCGGAGACACCTCGTGCTTGGCCGTTCCACCTCGTGCTTCTATGTGTCAAACTGCATGTTCAGCTTTCATGCACGTCTACACCTCCTCCTTGTGTTGACACTCAGCTGCCGATGTGATAGACAGAACGTCCTGGCCATATGCATAGGGACACCTCGAGCTTCTTGGTCGGTTTACGCGATATTTGACCTTTCCGGCATATTTTCGTCCCGCGATCAATCCCGAATATTTTTATTCTCCCGTTTAGATGAGTTTAATATTTTTAATAAACTCCAATCTGAAGTCTGACTTTGGCGGTAAATATTTCCCGATCCTTCGGCTTCATCGAACACTTGCATAATACCGAAATTTGGGTTTTTGTCTAATTTCAAGTTTTCCCGTCGTGCTTCGATCCCGTCGTGCTTGCTTCCCGTCGTGCTTACTTCCCATCGTGCTTAATTCCCATCATGTTTCCAATGTCTTCGAAATAATATTCTGCTGATACGAAGTTTTGCGGAAAACTTCGTGCTGAAGAAACGTCATTCTTCCAAAACGTCGAGCTTCTAAACCGTCGTGCTTCCAAAAATATTATGTTTCCAAAACGTCCGTCTCATCAATCTAAGGCATCTTCTAACTATGGTCGAGCAACTTATTCGACTCATAGTTAACTCACGATCACTTCTTCTCCCACCTCGTACTTCAAAACTTCTCGATCGATCCATATCGCCCGCGACTCGACCACCACAAAGATACTCGACCATTTCTATTTTTTTTTAACGGGTTTCTACATTCTTCCCCCCTTAATAGAATTCGTCCCCGAATTCTTGGTTGCGCAATTGCTCGTCTTCACAACATTCTCCACTCATCTCCATAACCTCTTTACGCTGTGCACCACAGTTCCTTGAGTGTCTTCTTCAAGGCCTCCACAATCGTCTTCATATCTCATCACTGGAATGATCACTGAGCCATCCTCTTTCTTTTACTCTGCCCTAACACCCTCATTGCCCATGATACTATCTTGTCCAGATTCCTCAAACCCTTTCTTGATCTTCGTCTTCCCAAATACTGATGAAGTCCTTCCCCAATGAAGTCTTGTTTCCTCCCATCTGTCCAGTCCATACCACTATCCAGTCCCTCTGAAACTGTCTCTTTTCTTTCGCTTCGGGTTTGGGTTTGGCCTTGAACTCCCTCCACTTTAAGGTTTTCATCCCTTAAAGTTTCGATCAACAAACACACTTACTCGCTGCAACTCAAAAGAACACTTCACACACAAGTTAGTAGACAACTAATCCCAATAGTCTACTAACAACAATCTAGCAATGCTAACCAGCAACCTAACAATTCTACCCAAGCAACCTAACAGTTCTAGATTCCACTATCTCAATCCTAATTCCTAAAACCACAAATCCTATCGCTGGACGTGACCGGTTTCCCTAATGCCTTTTGTGACTCTTTTTGACTCGATAAATATTTAAAACCGATTAAATCATGAGTTCTAGAAGCATGGACGAAACCATGCTCTGATACCACCTCTGTAACACCCCCGAACCGTCCTAAGCATAGGTCGACCCACCGGCCAACAATCAAACAAGAACATGACCGACGGACGACCCACACCAAGGGTTGGAGATGAAAGGCCAACCGGCCAGCCAACAATCAAACAAGAACATGACTGACCGTCCAACCCAACAGCATGGTCCGGAAGCGCTACGTGACGGGCTAGGGACAATCCGGTCAGAGTCACAAACTTTACTCCACGACCTAGACCAGTTCATCCACTAACTCGTCCCGCTGCGTCAAGGCATAAGGCTTTGCAACCCGTACCTAGAGTTAGCGTTTTCCGTTAGATCAAGGCCTAAGGCTTTTCAACCCGTACCTCGACCTAACGTTGTGTTAGACCGGACTAGTCAAATATCAGAGTACTCATGAACCGCATATAAAACAATTACTTTTATTGATTCAAGAAATATTCATACATTGAATAACTCAAGACTGGGCCCGGCCTAATGCCAAATCGAGTCAACATAACACAGTTCACAATACCGTTTACAAAAGGCATGAAAATCTACACCGGCGGTCCTAACGTCCAGCACGAAGCTATCCGATCATCCTTACCTAAAGTGACCTGCAAAAAGGACAACGAAGTTGGATGAGTAATCTAGTATTACTCAGTGAGCTGGCGGCCTCTACCCGCAACCTAGACTCTACCCAGACAACCCAAAATAACAATCAATCTAGCCCTAGCATGCAATAAAAGCTAAGGCTAAGCAAACCGTTACTAAGTTAGACTTGGCCTCCTGCCATGATCTAGCTTCAAGTAACGGGAACCTGCATTAAAACAAGTCAACAAACAATCCCTAGTTAACCATATATACGCCTGAGTTCAATACTCATGTAGTGTTAGACACTTAGACTATACAAGTATCATTAATTGATCAACCAACAATCAAACAAGAACATGATCGGCCAACCAATGATACCGCATAGCTTTAATATCCACCACCCTTCACAAGCAATCCCTCAAACATATACAGGCCAACATCAGGCCTACACTAACCAAATACACACCAAGCCTAATCTGGTACCTAAACCAGACTTAAGACTTAATGTCAGAACCTGCAAGCAAATCAGTCAACCACAAACACAATCACAATAATAAGACTATGAGTAACTACAACTCGATCTAACTTGTAACACCGTATATCGGTGCTACACTAACTCGAGGGTTCCATAACCCTCTACTACACTCTAAACACAACACAACACACTACCCCGGGAAATGGTGACTTAGTGTTCATCCTCTCTATCGGCAATATCCTATCTTCCTACCACAAAGGCCAGAAGAAGGAACTTTCAACCGACCGCGGCCCACAGTCCTTCGGGTCACCGCGCGACAGCCCACAGTCCTTCGGGTCACTACCACATTACACCGTCGTGTAATCACTCAGCCATAGGCCATGATCCCGTCTCTCTGAGTCTTCCCGATCCAGCGAATAAGGGGTTTCCTTGAACCCGCTGAATACGAGGGCGAGGAAACACTAATAAACCCCAAACAAGCCTAATATGGGCGGGTTACGCACATACTGTCGGCACACTCACACAACACAAACTCAATCTAGAACCTAACATAATGATAAAGTTCCAGATCCTAACTAGACACTCGACTCAACAAGACTAACCAATAGTACCAGTAGTCCAGCCTATATGGCCTAACTACTAAACAATTAAACAACAATATCAATACTAAACAACTCAATCAAACTGTTACCCAGATAGTCCAGCCTCCCGCTGAGAAACTATCTTTAAAGATAACGGGAACCTGCACTCAACCATATCAACACGCAAGAATAGAAAACATGATGCATCCTATTCTTAGTCCTAATCAGGTTATCAACTCAGTCTTAATTCCTTTCATCTCAGCTTAGCCCTTGCTAAACTGAGTCCAGTTCCATAAATAAAATAACCCTAAGGACTCTACCATTCAATAACGTGATCATTCTACTCTATATGCGACTCGATCTACCCTAAATTCCAAGTGGAATTCAAACAAACCAACTCACAAAAACTACCCTAAATTCCAAGTGGAATTCACACAAAACCAACTCACAGTGTTCTAGGCGAGAAGCAGCTGGTTGATCGGAGAGGACTTGGCCAAAACAAAAGGGACGCCTTGACTGGACTGGAATGGACTGATCTTGTCTTGGACACAACCTTGGCTTCACCATGAAGAAGTTGACAGGCCTCGACAGGCGGATCTAGACTCGGACAGAACCTCCTCTAGCTTCTGGACAGTTCTTCGGACTTCCTGGCGGAGTATCGAGCAGAACTTCGACTGATCTGAACCCATAGTTCTGAACTAACTCTGTACAGCACCTCCACTTGACCATCATAGAATAAGACTGGCCTGGACGGATTGAATTGGACAGAGCTTCCGCGTCACAATCGTAGAGAATTGCCGATTGGACAGAACTGGCCTTCTTGATGGAGTATCGGTCTTCAGAATCGATCATACTCTAGAATCGATCACTTCCTTTCTCTCTCTCTCTCTCTATAGCCACGTTGAATTGACTCCCATCTGATCTGATCTTCACTTAATTGACCTTCAGTTGGACAGAACCTTCCCAAGGTGCTGACTCGAAATCAGTAGAGAACTGACCTCGAAAACTCTCTAAAACTCTCGATATAGCTCGGAATCACTTGCTTTCTTTTTCTATCTTTCTCTCATGTTTTTAACTTGGTTTGGACAGGTCTGGATGTGAAGAAATGAGCTGGGTCGTGGGGTATTTATAGGAGACACCAGCCAATCAGCTTCAGGTTGGTGGCAGCCTGTGTGTCGCTCCGCATGGCTCCGGACGCATGCACGGCGGCACCTCGTGCTCCACATGGCTGGCTGCATGTCCAGGACACATGCAGGACGCCACCACTCCTCCCAGATGTCAGGCTGCATGACTGGAGCTCATGCAAGGCGCCACACATCCTCACACATGTCGATCAGCATGCTTCGGTTGCATGCGTCGCGACATCTCGTGCTTGGCTGATCCACCTCGTGCTCCACATGGCTGGCTGCATGTCCAGGACACATGCAGGACGCCAAAACTCCCCCCAGATGTCAGGCTGCATGACTGGAACTCATGCAAGACGCCACCCCAGCACACACATGTCGATCAGCATGCTTCGGTTGCATGCGCGGAGACACCTCGTGCTTGGCCGTTCCACCTCGTGCTTCTATGTGTCAAACTGCATGTTCAGCTTTCATGCACGTCTACACCTCCTCCTTGTGTTGACACTCAGCTGCCGATGTGATAGACAGAACGTCCTGGCCATATGCATAGGGACACCTCGAGCTTCTTGGTCAGTTTACGCGATTTTTGACCTTTCCGTCATATTTTCGTCTCGCGATCAATCCCGAATATTTTTATTCTCCCGTTTAGATGAGTTTAATATTTTTAATAAACTCCAATCTGAAGTCTGACTTTGGCGGTAAATATTTCCCGATCCTTCGGCTTCATCGAACACTTGCATAATACCGAAATTTGGGTTTTCGTCTAATTTCAGGTTTTCCCGTCGTGCTTCGATCCCGTCGTGCTTGCTTCCTGTCGTGCTTACTTCCCATCGTGCTTAATTCCCATCATGTTTCCAATGTCTTCGAAATAATATTCTGCTGATACGAAGTTTTGCGGAAAACTTCGTGCTGAAGAAACGTCATTCTTCCAAAACGTCGAGCTTCTAAACCGTCGTGCTTCCAAAAATATTATGTTTCCAAAACGTCCGTCTCATCAATCTAAGGCATCTTCTAACTATGGTTGAGCAACTTATTCGACTCATAGTTAACTCACGATCACTTCTTCTCCCACCTCGTACTTCAAAACTTCTCGATCGATCCATATCGCCCGCGACTCGACCACCACAAAGATACTCGACCATTTCTATTTTTTTTTAACGGGTTTCTACACCGCTGTCCTAGAGTCCGTTTCTTTGGCTCCGGCCAAGATGGCAGAGCCGAAGTTGACCATGTCTGAGTGAGGACCATGGTCACAGTACAACCAAGTTGGAGTTTGACCTACGGTTGAGAATGATCAAGTCCAGTAATGGACGAGGATCAGGCCACGACCTACTCGGAGATGGACCTATGGTCGGGGTGAAAAGGTCGAGTCCCTGAGTGGACCAGGACCGGAATACGATCACGTCCGTAAATTGACCAGGATTGAATTATGACAAAGTCCAGTGAAGGACAGAAGTCAAGTTTGAGGTGTTTTTAGTCTGGAGGGAGTAAGATCGCAATGTGGCCAAGCCTGAAAAGGTTGTGGCTGGTTAAGGGGATGATCCAGTACGTTGTGGCTGAGGTCATGAACCTTATTGTCCATGAAAGACAAAAGAACCATAACAATCTGTTAGGACTCGTTGTAGGACGAGCAGCCTAAAGATTGTAACGAGTTCCTGAGGACTTGACTTGTACATCGAGTGGCGTGGGGATTGGCCAAATCTACTAAGGCTCGAGTATGCAGCATGTTCCTAGGGACTGGTTATGATCTAGGCATGGACTATGATCAGAGATAGAATAAAATCTGAAGAAGATGATATTCAAAAGAAAGACATGGACTTGTTGGATACTTGGATCGCAACCTGGAGAGTTCGTCCAGTGACACAAGGAATGTCTTTGGATGGAATTACAAGTATCACTTGATTGGATGCTTGATGGACCCTCCACTGTGGTCGAAGTAAACAAGTAAGGGCGCCATAAGCAAAACCAGAAAGGACCACTTGATAGGATTTTTGTGGTTAAATGCTTATCAAGTGGGGGAGACTTCTACAACGATGGTAAAAGGAATTTGATCGTCGAAGTGGTGATTTGGTGGTTCTGAGTCAAGCTTGTTCTATTCCCTGATAAGGACTAGGATAAGTCGGTTGGAATATTTTGTCTTGGGACAATATATAATCACCACCGGATTCAAGGACGAATCCTTTTGAAGTGGGGAAGACTTGTAACATCCGCGATCCTAGATAAGGACCGTCGGGACGGCCATAGTTCGAGGAAACGAACCTGCCGGTCTTAAGACCTTAAGGCTAGCGTTACATGGCCAAGATAGAAGGTTAAGGACGTCAGGATGCTGAGACTTAACCTTATAAGAGAAAGAAGTCAGCTAGGATAAGCTGTACAGAAGCTGGGCGATGCTTACGGGAAGCTCGATCAGCTAGATGTAGCTCGGTCAAGCTCAACCTAGCTCGTTCCAAGTTAAGTCCGCTCAACCAGCTGGACAACTAGCTCACTCAGCTGGGAGTCAGCTCATCTCAGCTCGACGGACTGTTCGGGTTTTGGGCCGATAGTCCGGGTCCAGGTCAGTGGAGGGCCAAGAGGTACGGCCAAGTGGTCCATGAGTCATTGGGATCTTGTGGGCAGGCCGTGGGCTTGGGGTACCAAGTCTGGGCTTGGGTTCGACGTTCCTATAAGGTCTGGAACATTCCATTTCCGAACAGGTATGATCTGGACCGTTGATTGTAATCGATGGCCAAGATCTGTCCCAAAAGGATGCTTCGAAGGGATGTGTCCCTTCGCACATGACCTTTGGTTGCCTATATAAAGGATCCACGACCAGAGATCAATTCATTCATTCTCATTCAGTCTCATTCTGTCTGAGACAAAGGACACACGTCCTAAACAAAGGAATCCCCCAATAAGAACCGAGGGTCCAAGCCGGAAAAGGCTCGGTTGTGGTGGTTTAGTATCTGCGGCAAGGAGAACGGTTTAGGAGAGAAGAGGCCGTGTGGTTATGGATACCCAAGGCATAGAGAAAGGTCTGGAGAAGGATTCCAACCCCGTGGTTCAGTCAGATAGTGTCAGTGGGGTAACCACCGACTCATCGGCTAAGACAATCGGACAGTCCGAACCGGTCTAGCCATGGGCGTTTGGGTTATGTCCTATTCTTCTTATTCTTTTCATCTAGTTCTTCTTCTACTCCTCCTGTACATTGGCGTGGCCTTTTTGATATGTTGGGATTGGTTATATCCATGGTTCTGGTTGAGTAATGCGGGCGCGGTCCATAACCGACGAGTTAGGCATGCACATGATCTGACTGGCCTCTGGTGATCCGATTGGATGGGGGCGGTTCTGTTCTGTAACCATTCACTAAACAGTCACAATGGTTCATGACTTGTGTAGGTTAAGGCGTGGTCCTTTGGCCATAGGCCGGACACACGCACGGACTAGACAGTCCATACGGACGGTTAGATCAAACGGTGGGAACATGTGAATGCGTGCGAGTTGCCAAGGGCCATGATTTGCCAAGAGGAACGTGTGTCCAAAGGGTACTAGTTCCCAAAGGGTGTGAGTTCCAAACGGTGCCATTGGTTCAAGGCTTAGGCCAAACCATGTGGACAGTCCGCGGCTGCATAGTCGAACGGACGGACAGTTAGTTTAACCGGAGTGTTGTGTAGCAAGGTCTGATCGGTTGCAAGGCAATCCAGTTTGGGCTTGGGCCTTACTCGGTGGTATAGATCCAGGCTTTGGGTTGGATCAGGTAAGAAGGTCCGTGAGCCTTTGGGCCGGACTTATAACTGGCCGATCGCACCTAGATCTTAACCAGACGGTTAAACGGGACTATGGACGATCCGGCTATGGTTGGATGGTTCTAGCTGCAAAGGCTAAGTAGGATATCTTACAATCAACTTTGGGTTGGTCAGTAGGATAGGCGCCATATGCCTTATCTAGGGAGTAGACCCACATGATGGCAATGGAAGGCCGGTTATGTCAATACCTGACAAGTAGGCGATGCCTTATGAAGTCTAGTGGTCGGACCATGTTTCATGACGATCGTTCGATGGCCAAACACTAGTATGGATAGTCACGTTGCTGGAGTAAGAGTATTGATGTGATGCTTCTAGATACCAACCTTGGTGTTGACAGCTTCGAGATTGGCTAAGAGCCATGACGAAGTGTGTGGCTAGTACTATGTGTCGTAGACCATAGATACTGAGCCTAAGTGTGATTGTTCAAGGAAGGCAGTGTAAGATCTGATCATGGTTGAGTATGGACGACCTGACCTCTGAATTATGGTTCAAGGTGTCGGTCCTAACCTGATTAATGAATGCATCGGTTGGTATGAACAAATCACATCTGTTGTTTGGGTTAAGTCCCAAGGCCGATCAGGCCATATGATGACTCATCAGTTCCAAGTCATGTGAGGAAGGTTGCTTGATTGACTTAGGATCTAATGAGCTTTGTCAGTCCAGAAGATGGACTTGGTACTATTGCCTATAAGGCAAAAAGATTTCGGATTGTGCACGAGCCTAGAAAGGCCAGATGCAAACCCTTATCCTTTAAAAGACATCTCAAAGGTTACTTATGTATGTGGGGATGGTTGGTTGATTGACTAAGTACCTAGGGGAGTTGTTTGATGCAGGAGTCACGATAAGGACCTTAAGTAAGATCATTGAGTGATTGGGGTCCAGCTGTAACCAAAGAGCAATTTGAGTCAATGGAGGACCGATGAACTAATAAGCTCCATAGATGTGGCAAAGGTATGATCTAGCATTTAATTATGTAGATTTAGATAGAATGGTTTAGGGGAATGGAACCTCAGAATCGTATGGACTGGTTTGGGTTAAGGATTGACCTTTAAGCTAATTGGTAGTTGAGTAAACTGACCAAGGCTAAGGTGATTCGACCAGACAAGTGTTAGATAGGTTTTAGACCAATGGTTAACTAGAGAATAATCCGCTGCGTATATGTTGAAAGGATCTAATCTATTATTGACTAGGAAAGTCTTTATCTAAGATATAAGTTAGCATTCGCCTTTACGCGATATTATAAATAAAGGGCAAAAATTAAGAGGTTCGGCCAGGAAGTAGACCGAGCGACGTAAGACTTCGATCACGGCCTAGTCGGCCGGATCGGGGAAGACATCTCAAAGGTTACTTATGTCTGTGGGGATGGTTGGTTGATTGACTAAGTACCTAGGGGAGTTGTTTGATGCAGGAGTCACGATAAGGACCTTAAGTAAGATCATTGAGTGATTGGGGTCCAGCTGTAACCAAAGAGCAATTTGAGTCAATGGAGGACCGATGAACTAATAAGCTCCATAGATGTGGCAAAGGTATGATCTAGCATTTAATTATGTAGATTTAGATAGAATGGTTTAGGGGAATGGAACCTCAGAATCGTATGGACTGGTTTGGGTTAAGGATTGACCTTTAAGCTAATTGGTAGTTGAGTAAACTGACCAAGGCTAAGGTGATTCGACCAGACAAGTGTTAGATAGGTTTTAGACCAATGGTTAACTAGAGAATAATCCGCTGCGTATATGTTGAAAGGATCTAATCTATTATTGACTAGGAAAGTCTTTATCTAAGATATAAGTTAGCATTCGCCTTTACGCGATATTATAAATAAAGGGCAAAAATTAAGAGGTTCGGCCGGGAAGTAGACCGAGCGACGTAAGACTTCGATCACGGCCTAGTCGGCCGGATCGGGGTGTTACAAGACCTTATGCGGTTATGAGTACAACCAGGCGTGAGCAGCACTCGGTCCTCCGGATTTTCAAGGGCCGCCGGGAATGCACCGGACACCACGCGACGTGCGGTGCTCTTCCAGCCGCTGGACCCTACCTCCGGCTGAGCCGTTTCCAGGGTGGGCAAGCTGTTAAACTGAAAAGATAACTCTTTCCGGAATTCTCGCCGACGTCTCCGGACTTCCTAACATTGCCGTCAACTGCCACGTCCCGGTTCTGGAATTTTAACCGGATCCCCTTTCGAAGTTCGCGCATAAGCGCTATCAGACGGGTTTCCCCCGACTCTTAGGATCGACTAACCCATGTGCAAGTGCCGTTCACATGGAACTTTTCCCCTCTTCGGCCTTCAAAGTTCTCATTTGAATATTTGCTAGTACCACCAAGATCTGCACCGACCGCCGCTCCGCCCGGGCTCGCGCACTAGGTTTTGCAGCGACCGCTGCGCCCTCCTACTCATTGAGGCCTAGCTCTTGCCCCAACGGCTGGGTATAGGACGCACGCGTCAGCGCCATCCATTTTCGCGGCTAGTTGATTCGGCAGGTGAGTTATTACACACTCCTTAGCGGATTTCGACTTCAATGACCACCGTCCTGCTGTCTTAATAGACCAACACCCTTTGTGGATTCTAGGTTAGCGCGCAGTTGGGCACCATAACCCGGCTTCCGGTTCATCCCGCATCGCCAATTCTGCTTACCAATAATGGCCCACTTAGAGCTCTCGATTCCGTGGGATGGCTCAGCAAAGCAGGCACCCTGTCCTACCTATTTAAAGTTTGAGAATAGGTCGTGGACATTGCATCCCCGATGCCTCTAATCATTGGCTTTACCCGATAGAACTCGTTTCCGAGCTCCAGCTATCCTGAGGGAAATTTCGGAGGGAACCAGCTACTAGATGGTTCGATTAGTCTATCGCCCCTATACCCAATTCAGACGAACTATTTGCACGTCAGTATCGCTGCGGGCCTCCACCAGAGTTTCCTCTGGCTTTGCCCTGCTCAGGCATAGTTCACCATCTTTCGGGTCGCGACAGGAATGCTCACACTCGAACCCTTTCAGAAGATCAAGGTCGTACGGGTGTGCACCCGTGAGGGATCCAGCCAATCAGCTTCCTTGCGCCTTAAAGGTTTACTCACCCGTTGACTCGGACATATGTCAGACTCCTTGGTCCGTGTTTCAAGATGGGTCGAAAGGGGACCCCGCAGGCCGACGCCCTGAGAACGCAGATGCCTAGGCACACCGTGAGGCGCGTGCTGCAGACCACGATTAAGGCAGTGATGTCTCCGCGGGGGTAACAAAAGCCCGGTCTTAGGTCACCACCTTAATCTGTATCGGTCCATGGCCTGAATCGATCAGCGTACCGGATTGCTCTGTTCCGCATCCGACCGGGACGAATCGCCGGCCCCCATCTGCTTCCCTCCCGACAATTTCAAGCACTCTTTGACCCTCTTTTCAAAGTCCTTTTCATCTTTACCTCGTGGTACTTGTTCGCTATCGGTCTCTCGCCCATATTTAGCCTTGGACGAAATTTACCGCCCGATTGGGGCTGCATTCCCAAACAACCTGACTCGTAGACATCGCCTCGTGGTGTGACAGGGTCCGGGCACGACAGGGCTCTCACCCTCTCTGGCGCTCCTTTCCAGGGAACTTGGGCCCGGTCCAACGCTGAGGACGCTTCTCCAGACTACAATTCAAACGTCAAAGACGTCCAATTTTCAACCTGGGCTCTTCCCGGTTCGCTCGCCGTTACTAAGGGAATCCTTGTTAGTTTCTTTTCCTCTGCTTATTGATATGCTTAAACTCAGCGGGTGTTCCCGCCTGATATGGGGTCGCGTTGAGGACTTTGGGTCATCAAGAGGTTTTGTGCTGGAACGTCTGACTATATGACGAGAATTGAATTCACCACCGCATGTCAAGACGCTCCTGGCGTCCTTAGCACGCATTTTTGGCCAACCACGTGCGGTAACACACGGGAGATCATCTTCCGTCCCATATCCTCGAGAGGATGGGGGGACAACGATTTGTGACACCGAGGTAGACGTGCCCTCGGCCAGAAGGCTTGGGGCGAAACTTGCGTTCAAAGACTCGATGGTTGACGGGATTCTGCAATTCACACCAAATATGGCATTTTGCTACGTTGTTCATCGATTCGAAAGCCGAGATATCCACTGCCGAGAGTCGTTTTATACTTTACATTGCAGCACTGCTTCCGAACAAACACCATCTCTGGGTTGGCGAAAGCAGGCTGTTTAGTGATATCCGGAAGCTTTGCGTACCATCCAAATACTTCAAGTTTGAATCTAATTTTTTGCATGCTTCAGAAGAATGGTTAAAGCTATTTTCTGGTAATTTTTCATGATTTTCTTTTGCTTCTAACCATGTCTTTTGCATGCTACAAAGTTCAGAGTTTCGTGGTCTAAACGGATATCTACAGCAACTTTTGATCAACACTTGACATCCTTTCAGAAAACTTTCTTCAAAAATATTAATTTTTGAATTTTTGGCTTCTCGGGTGATTTTTGTTGTCTGTTGGTGATTTTGGCCCACGTGGGCTGTCTGTTCAGTACACACAGGACGTCCGTGTGTGTCCGTCAGCACATACATGACGTCCGTGTGTGTCCGTCAGCACACACAGAACGTCTGTGGCTGTCCATCAGTACACATATCAGCACGCTGGTCCTTGGACTCAGCACGCTGGTCCTTCCCATGGACTGTTTGGGTGATTTTGGCCCACGTGGGCTGTCGGTTCAGTACACACAGGACGTCCGTGGGTGTCCACCAGCACACACAGGACTTCCGTAGCTGTTTGTGTCTGTCCATCAGCACACACATGACGTACGTGGCTGTCCGTGTGTGTCCGTGTGTGTCCGTCAGCACACACAAGACGTCCGTGGCTGTCCATCAGTACACATATCAGCACTCTGGTCCTTGGACTCAGCACGCTGGCCCTTCCCGTGGACTGTTCGGGAGATTTTGGCCCACGTGGGCTGTCTGTTAATTACACACAGGACGTCCGGGGGTGTCCATCAGCACACCCAGGACGTCCTTGTGTGTTCGTCAGCACACACAGGACGTCTGTGGCGGTCCGTGTGTGTCCGTGTGTATCCGTCAGCAGACACAGGACATCTGTGGCTGTCCATCAGTGCACATATAACCATGTTGGTCCTTGGACTCAGCACGCTGATCCTTCCCGTGGACTGTTCGGGTGATTTTGGCCCACGTAGTCTGTCTGTTCAGTACACACAGGACGTCTGTGGGTGTCCGTCAGCACACACAGGACGTCCGTGTGTGTCCGTCAGTACACACAAGACGTCCGTGGCAGTTCGTGTGTGTCTGTGTTTGTCCGTCAGCACACACAGGACGTCCGTGGCTGTCCATCAGTACACATATCAGCACGTTGGTCCTTCGACTCAGCACGCTTACCCTTCCCGTGGACTGTTCGGGTGATTTTGGCCCACGTGGGCTGTCTGTTCAGTACACACAGGACATCCGTGGGTGTCCGCCAGCACACACATGACGTCCGTGGCTGTCCGTGTGTGTCCGTGTGTGTCCGTCTGTGTCCGTCAGCACACACAGGACGTATGTGGCCGTCCATCAGTACACATATCAGCACGTTGGTCCTTGGACTCAGCACGCTGGCCCTTCCCGTGGACTGTTTGTGTGATTTTGGCCCACGTGGGCTGCCTGTTCTGAACACATAGGACGTCTGTGGGTGTCCGCCAGCACACACAGGACGTCCGTGGCTGTCCATCAGCACACACAGGACGTCTGTGGCTGTCTGTGTGTGTCTGTGTGTGTCTGTGGGTGTCTGCCAACACACACAGGACGTCTGTGGCTGTCCATGGCTGTCCGTCAGCACACACAGGATGTCGTGTGTGTTTGTGTGTGTCCGTCAGCGCACACAGGACGTTCGTGGCTGTTCATCAGTACACATATCAGCACGCTGGTCCTTGGACTCAGCACGCTGGCCCTTCCCGTGGAGTGTTTGGGTGATGTTGGCCCACGTGGGCTGTCTGTTCAATACACACAGGACGTCCCTGGGTGTCCGCCAGCACACACAGGACATATGTGTCTGTTTGTGGCTGTCTGTCAGCACACACAGGACGTCTGTGGCTGTTCATGTGTGTCCTTGTGTGTCCGTGTTTGTCCGTCAGCACACACAGGACGTCCGTGGCTGTCCATCAGTTCACATATCAGCACGCTGGTCCTTGGACTCAGCACGCTGGCCCTTACCGTGGAATGTTCGAGTGATTTTGGCCCACGTGGGCTGTCTGTTCATTACACTCAGGACGTCCGGGGGTGTCCATCAGCACACCCAGGATGTCTATGTGTGTTCGTCAACACACACAGGACGTCTGTGGCGGTCCGTGTGTGTCCGTGTGTGTCCGTCAGCACACACATGACATTCGTGGCTGTCCATCAGTCCACATATCAGCACGATGGTCCTTGGACTCAGCCCGCTGACCCTTCCCGTGGACTTTTTGGGTGATTTCGGCCCACGTGGGCTGTTTCTTCAGTACACACAGGATGTCCGTGGGTGTCCGCCAGAATAGACATGACGTCAGTGGCTGTCTGTGTGTGTCCATGTGTGTTCATCTGTGTCCATCAGCACACACATGACGTCCGTGGCTGTCCATCAGTACACATATCAGCACGTTGGTCGTTGGACTCAGCACGCTGGCCCTTCCCGTGGACTGTTCGGGTGATTTTGGCCCACATGGGCTGTTTGTTCAGTACATACAGGACGTCTGTGGCTGTCCGTGTGTGTCCGTGTGCAGACACAGGATGTCCGTGGCTGTCCATCAGTACACATATTAGCACGATGGTCCTTGGACTCAGCACGCTGATCCTTCCCGTGGCTGTCCGTGTGTTTCCGTGTTTGTCCGTCAGCACACACAGGACGTCCGTGGCCGTCCATCAGTACACATATCAGCACATTGGTCCTTCGACTCAGCACGCTGACCCTTCCCGTGGACTGTTTGGGTGATTTTGGCCCATGTGGGCTGCCTGTTCTGAACACACAGGACGTCTGTGGGTGTCCGCCAGCACACACAGGACATTCGTGGCTGTCCGTCAGCACATACGGGACGTCCATGGCTGGCTGTGTGTGTCCGTGTGTGTCCGTGGGTGTCCGCCAACACACACAGAACGTCTATGGCTGTCCATGGCTGTCCGTCAGCACAAACAGGACGTCCGTGTGTGTCCGTCAGCACACACTGGACGTCCGTGTGTGTCTGTGTGTGTCCGTCAGCACACACAGGACGTTCGTGGCTGTCCATCAGTACACATATCAGCACGCTGGTCCTTGGACTCAGCACGCTGGCCCTTCTCGTGGACTGTTTGGGTGATTTTGGCCCACGTGGGCTGTCTGTTCAGTACACACAGGACGTCCGTGGGTGTCCGCCAGCACACACAGGACGTTTGTGGCTGTCTATGGCTGTCCGTCAGCACACACAGGACGTCCGTGGCTGTTCGTGTGTGTCCTTGTGTGTCCGTGTTTGTCCATCAGCACACACAGGACGTCCGTGGCTGTCCATCAGTACACATATCAGCACGCTGGTCCTTGGACTCAGCACGCTGGCCCTTACCGTGGAATGTTCGGGTGATTTTGGCCCACGTGGGCTGTCTGTTCAGTACACACATGACGTCCGGGGGTGTCCGCCAGAACAGACAGGACGTCCGTGGCTGTCCGTGTGTGTCCATGTGTGTTCATCTGTGTCCGTCAGCACACACGGGACATCCGTGGCTGTCTATCAGTACACATATCAGCACGTTGGTCGTTGGACTCAGCACGCTGGCCCTTCCCGTGGACTGTTCTGGTGATTTTGGCCCACGTGGGCTGTTTGTTCAGTACACACAGGACATCCGTGGGTGTCCAGCTGTTCACTCTACTAGTGAATTCATCAGTTGGTCAAGCTAAACCTGTAGCTACGGCTACACCTATTGCTACGGGTCCAGTTGTGGACGCGGTTGAGGTGATCGAGATCGATGGACCGGAAAGGTTTGAAAAGAAGGTTGACTATCTGAGTTTGCTTCAACATCTATCCAGATTGGGTACGAAGCAATTCTCAGGTAGCACCAACCCTGTTGTGGCAGATGAGTGGAGGAGTAGGCTGGTCCGAAACTTCCAATCAACTCGCTGTCCAGAGGATTACAGGCGAGACATTGCGGTTCACTTCCTCGAAGGGGACGCGCATAATTGGTAGCTTGCAGTGGACAAGCGCACCAATGGAAGTCTCACAAGTTTTGGGGATTTTGAAGTTGAATTCAACCGCAAATACTTTCCTGCTGAGGCTTGGGATCGCCTGGAAGCTAAGTTTCTAGATTTGGTCCAAGGCCGCAGGACCGTACGGTAGTACGAAGAAGAGTTCAAGCCAAGGAGCCGTGAAGGCTCGGTAAATGAGAGGCTATGTAACGTGTGGTTAGATGATGCTAGGGATGAACTAGTGATTGTCTCTGAAACGATTAAGAAGTTGTGTTTCGGATCTCATGTTTCTAAGTAATACATTTTATACACATTTATATTCCGCTGTGCTATCTGTTCAATTGTTTTAGAACCTCAGATTCGAACATGACTTAGTAAATGAAAGACTTAAAATGAATAAAACAAGCAAAGGATTGATTATATAGCAAACTGGTCCAGTTTCATTGAGAGGCCGGATTCGGGTGTTACACGTAACCCGGCTTCCAGTTCATCCCGAATCGGCAGTTGAGCTCTCGATTCCGTGGGATGGCTCAACAAAGCCGCCACCCCGCCCTACCTATTTAAATTTTGAGAATAGGTCGAGGACATTGCATCCCTGATGATGTGCCGCAGTCCACGGATCAGTACATGGAACCAGCTCAGCATGGAGTTCATGACGTTCTGAACTTTTCAACCGAGGTTCATGTTTTTCACCGTACCGAACAGACTGACCGTGTAGTGTACTGGACCGTCCCGCATACGTCCGGGAAGGAGCTTTGGTTGGAACCATGGCCAGATGACCGATCTGACCGTACTGGAGCTTGTCTTTCCTGTCCAACTTCACAAGCTAAGGCTGATGGTCAAGCCAGAATCAACTTAGGACGAGCCAATTCCGATTCAGATCATAGCTTCTCTCATTTGGCCCGTTTGGCTCGTACCGCATGCACCAGCGACTGTGCTGATGATCTCGCCGCCTTGTTCATTCCGATCATGGACTTCTCCTTTGGATATTTCTCTAAGGCAAGGATCCTTAAGCTCTCAGTAGACTTGGGCCACGTTGGAACGCGACTTGTCCGATCAGAACGTTCCGTGGCCTTTGCAGAACGTCCCGCGGCCCTTGCTGATCGTCCCGCCCATGTTCTGATCCTTTCCGCCTTGGACACAGCCAGCTCGGATGAATCTGGACAGGAGCCGAACAGTCTTCTTGACAAGTCTTCTCCAGTTTCCGTGCTTTGACCAGATCTAGTCAAATTGACTAGTCTTCTCCAAATTTCTGTGCCTTGACCAGATCTAGTCAAGTTTATATTTTCTATGCATTGTTTTCTGCACTTTCTACTTATTGTCTTTGACTACAACTAGTATAAGTATGTAATCTCATTCCAACAATAAGGCAATCGATTTTTCTTTCATTTTATGAGTTTATTCTCTTTGTTCTTTACTTAGAACATTTCTTAGTTTCTTTGGTGTGGTTAGCTCCAAACAAACACCTCTTTCTTGTTGGACCGGTGCGTCACATCCGGCAACAGATCGAGATTGTCTCTCCAACGGACCTGTGAGTCATATCAGGCGTTGAAAGACACTTAGACAGTATCATTGGGTCATTCCGCAGCCCCTTGTGTCGTCATTCATCCCACCAGTTCTCCTTTCGGAGTTCATATCTCCCTTACCGGTTGAGTAGCGTTTCCTAGGGTTCTTCAAGTGGTATCAGAGCCACTCTCTCGGTAACTCTATTATCATTCCATCTTCTCATCTCTCCATCTTCTTCAAACACTTCTTCTTCTACCTTTCTTAAATCTGGGCCCCTCATTACCATCCATATATATAAAAAAAAAGATTTACGATTTAATTCAAAAAAAAAAAAAAAAGTTCAAAGTTTGTTTTTTGGATTGGTGGTGGAAGAGAAAGCCTGCTGGCTGAGGAGAAATCCAGCCTTTGAGGTGGTTAAAACGGATTTCAAAAAATCAAAATCTCTTATCTTTCTATCTTGAGAAAATTCCCTTGTTTGCTTGGATTTGCCCATTGGGATTCTTTGATTTGTTCTCTTAGAACATTGAGTAGAAACTTGTGTGTGATCACCTAAATCTGAGAGAAACACTTGAGTGGGTGAGAATAAAACACTTGAGAGAGTGAGGCTTTATTTCCTAACTTTTGTGTTGAGATTTTCAGGTTATGATGTTTGGTCTTCAAAGGAAAAGTAACAAGGAGAAGCACCCACGACTTTCTGTCTCTCAAACCTCCTTTAAATATGCTTTGAATACTTTTGATGAGTTTGTTGATGTGCAGGAGAAACCAAACAGGTGGAGCAAAGAGCATGTCAATACATCCAAAGGTGAATCTGATCCAAAAAGGCGATTGCTTCAGTTTGATGTCCAACAATTTTGTGATAACTTTGTGAAGGGTGTGGACAAAGCCCTCAAGGACGTCAGCAAGAGCCAAAAGAAGAGCACATCCACACGTGCCCCAGTAGCTGAGCCATCCTTGTTCATCAGTAAGAAAGCCCAAGGTAAATCTGAAAACCATTTTGAAGAACTTAAAGATTTTTCAGATTCTCTACCCATTTTTGATGAATCTGATGAAGAGCTAATTGAAAGCTTGATGTTTTGTGAAAAAGATTGTGATCTTCCTTCTCTTGAAACTGAGTTTAATCTTGATAATGAACAAGCTATTGTAGAACTAACTGTTTTGCAACCGGAGCTTCCGAGTAGTCTTGTTTTGTCTCCACAGGTTTTTGAGGAAGAGCCATTGGATTTTCCACATCAGTGCCCATGTCTTGACACTAGGATATGTTTGGATGATGATCTAGGTCCTATCTTTGATGAGGAGGACGAACCTGGTCCAGTCTTTGATGAAGAAGCAACAAGCATCACATCCATTGCTATGGAGAATTATCTATGCTTTGATCCCGGCACAACTCCTGCCCCTTTACCTCCTGATCTTCAAGAGCACTGTGAGGAACCTTCTTCTCTTAATTCTCTGCCTGACATGTTTGAGAAAGTCAGTACTGATGATATAATTCGTTTTGGTCTTGACAAGATGAAAGATTTTTGTGTTTCGAAATCTGTTTTAGATAACATGATAAATTCTTTAAAAATCTTTGAACCTGATAAATGTCTTGATCAATCACGTTTTCAAAATGTCAATGGCATCACTTCTGGAATTATTTTGAGATTTGATCAGTTCTTGGAACATAACAAAGGTTTTCATCTTCTTGGAAGGCCATTTGATCTTGATTTGCAACAAACTGATTTTTGTGCTGAAAAATCTCTTGATTCGTTTGTTTGCAAAGGAAATGGCTTTGATCTGAGTTCTTCTAGACATGTACTGATCACTGATGAATTGTTTGCATCCTCTTATGCCTTGGACGAAATTTTGATTCAGAAGTTGCTGGAACAGAAATCACTTGAAACTGAAAATGATTTTCGTGATCTTGAATTTTGTGGTTCTGTTTTGCAGCCTGATCTCTTGAGTTTTGAAACTGATAAAACTTGGCATTTTCTGAGATCATTTCGTGATAATGGTGTTGTCTTGAGTTCTGATGATATTTTGGTTTACAACACATTCTTTGAAAAATGCCTTGAACTTTTGATAAATGATTCTCAAACTGAACTTAAGCTTGTGTGTTCAGATGTTGGAAAGGATATGCCCATCTTGAAAATGAATATTGTTGTTGCATATCTTGATAAGATTTATGTCTGTAATGTCTACTTTGATTTGCATCTTGACAGGCTGAAAAGTGTGCTACTTGTTCTTGGAAATGATATCTTAATTTTTGATTTGAACAAGTATCTCTCTTGCACATTTGAATCTGGTCTTTTAGTGTTTGTTTTGAGTATACAGAGAAGACAGGTTCAGCCTCTGAATGAAAACATTGGCCGTGCCCAACAACCTCAGATTTGGAGAAGCTTTGTTGTTCAAACCAGCTACCTTGGTGCCAGCGACAGAGGTTCAGTCCAAGACGGATATCTCAACAGTCCGAAAGTCTTTTGTCTTGAATCTCATCAAGGATTCACTGAGGCTTGGAATCGCATGAAAAGCTTCACGGATGAAGAAGTTATGAATTTTCCAAACCGGAGGTTCTTCAGTCCATCTATCCGCGAGTACCAGATTTCTAAAGGAGATTCATGCCCCAGAAAGAATCGGCCTGAGCCAAAACCGATCCTCCATGAACCAAAGGTGTTTCCTCAGTCATTCTCCTGTCTAAACCAAAAGCACTGTAAGGATCATGAGTTGATTGCCTCTACTCTTGATGAAAATGTTTTGAAACCGAGAATTTCAAAAAGAAAACCTATTCTTACTTGGTTGAAAAACGTTTTGCTCAAACCTTTTCATGAATTGATTTCATTGAGCTGTGCTTTGAAAGAGATTTGGTGTAGGAAAAAGCATGAACCAAAATTGCTTAGGCCAAAGAATCAATTTGATTTCATTCATGATAAGAATTTTTCAGATTTGGCATTGTCTCTTTCTTTCCATAACAGTTTCTCACCTTGGCCTGATTTTGAGATTGATAAATCAATTTTTGGCAACCAGCTTACTTGCTTAATGCTTGCCCACGTCCTTGATGATTATCCTAAGGGCTTGGATCCTGATTTGGATGTCTTAAGGATAGAGAAACCATTTCATTATTTCTTTGGCAGATTTGATGTGGTTTCTCTAGTTGCTTTGAATAAGCAGGATAAGCATGATCATTTTCTAAGGAGAGCAAGCACCAATGGACGCCAAAGTACTTGGAATTCCTTGATGAAAATGACTTCAAAAGTCCAAGGAAGTTTCTGTCCATTCCCTGAATTTTCCTTGAATTTTAATTCCTTTGTATCTGATTCATCTCTTTTTGATATAGGTACT